>NC_090649.1:100855798-100980798 GCF_040937935.1 Hyperolius riggenbachi
AATCTGCCCTCTATTCATCCATCCTGGTCTGGTATGCCAGCACCTCCAATAGCAACAGATACAAACTTCAGAGAGTTATGAGGATTGCCAACGACCCCTCTCACTCAGGCTAAACTTTTTTCAGTCATTACCCATTAGGCCAGAGGTTTTGGGCCATCTCCACCAGGACCTGAAGTCACAGAAACACTCCCCCCACCCCCTCCTCCACTGTCAAACTTTTAAACTCTCTTTGGATTAGTAAGGCGTCCCGTGTCCAGCTATTTTTTGGTTTGTCACTATATTGGGCCTGAGGAAGTGGGCAAGTCCCCGCAAAACGCGTTGCCATGTGCTTATGAAAAGATTGTTATCTATTATACTAATTTGTCGTCATTTGAGGTAAGTCACCTCATCTTTACTATTTTAGCTGTTTTTAACACAGTTTTATTACCCATTGGGCACCTCTTCCCCCTTGTCTCGTTGGACTAGTCCATCCCCTCGTGAGGGATTCTCAGGGTTCTCTTTATTTTCAAAACCACTTACTGAATGACAGTTGCTCAGTCCAACTGCCACAAGTGTGCAAATGATTAGGGAGACTGGCCGATATGCTTCTGTAGATCCTTTTCATTTAGTGCTTTTCTAAAGAATAAAATAAATACTGAAAATCCCCCCTGGAGAGCAAACACTGTTAATCCAGCACAGGAGACTTGGGCGCAGTCAGTCGCACAGGGAGTAACTTCGGCGCCATCAAAAGACGGAGCTGAAGTTACTTTTAAAACACAATAATTAGTCTTTCAGCACTTTACTGGAATGCATTTTACTCTGGGAGGTTTGGGGGGGGGGGGGGGGGGGGGAGGTTAAGCGCTGAGCGGAACAGGTAGATAAAAAAACACCGCTCCTGTGGGCTGCACTGGCTCACTTTCACTTTCGCGACCTATAGGTCATGACGCTGCATGGAGAGACTGTGTGTATCTCGCAGCATCCCGGGAGAAGGTGGAGCGGCAGGGGGCGTGGCCAGGGAGAGAAAGCTGCCCAATGGCAGCTCTGGAAACCTTCCAGGAACCCCCTGGCAGGCATTTTAAACAGGGAATCCCTTTCCCTGTGTTTACCTACGAGATGGCGACAAATATTGTCGCTAACCTCGGGGGTCTATCGCGCGGTGGTGGGGGGCAGAGAGCGGCGGTGGGGGGGACACAGAGGCAGAAAACATGCCTCTGTGTCCCATCTGCCCACCTCGGGTTCTCTTTACAGGGGTTCTGTGGCATGTTAAAAAAACAAACAAACTGACACTTACCTGGGGCTTCTATCGGCCCCTGTAGCTGTCATGTCCCGCACCGTCCTCCTATGATCCTCCGTTCCCCGGCACCGGTCAATTATTCGTCTAACAAAGCGAATAGTGCGAGTTCCCGCTCCCATCTCCGGGAGCTTACTGCGCAGGAACAGTACAAGGTTCTCTTGTACTGCGCCGTAAGCTCCTGGAGATGGGAGCGGGAACTCGCACATCCACGCAGTCGCATTAGATGAATAATTAGACCGGGACCGGCGGCAGGGAACGGATGATCGTAGGACGACGGCGCGCGACATGACAGCTACAGGGGGCCGGTAGAAGCCCCAGGTAAGTGTCCGTTTTTTTTTTTTTTTAACATGCCACAGAACCCCTTTAAGCTGAATTATCGCAAGTACCTCCTGTTTTAAGAAGGCAAACTACACTAAGCATTGCTTTTTAGCAGGATCGCTTTTCGGTCTCTTTTTGTCCCCTATACTTTCCGTGTGGCTTTGGGTCACCCTGAGCTGCTTCGTTACTGTGTTGTATATAGTAGATGGGTAAGTGAAGGTATGGCTGCAATAAAGCACAAGGCACACTAGGTGGTGCTAGAAGAGCTGTGTATGCGGCTCCACAGCCCAATGCAGCACTGGTCTCTCTGCAAGCGCAGTGCGTGAGGGGAACGCACAACTCCAAAATTTCTCAGTGGAATTTGGTGACATTTCCCCCCCCCCCCCAAAAAAAAAAAAAATCCATCTTCTGAAGAACTGTTATTAAAAAATAGGTCTATAAAAATAGCTCTGTTCCTAAAAGTCTGTCCTACTTCTGTATATGTCAGTATAATTACACTGGAAGTGTTCCATCTCCACATAACCCTGAGTGGAAGCAGCATCTCCCGGAACAGAGTGAACAGAACTGCCTGATGCTAATCACATGTAAGTTTGATAAATTATACACCATAGTCACTCCTGTCCGCACTACTTCCAGTGATGGAAAATGCATTTCAAGGGCTCCTACATTTTCCATTCTATGTTTTATTCACATTTTCTCACAAGTCAGGGTTTTCATTCAAGAGCCTGCTTTTCTACAAGAACGTCCAGTCACTTTAAGTGATCGTGTCAAATGGAAAGTACTGTGCAACTTTGCTTTCCTTAAAGCGGACCTGAACTCAGAATTTCCCCTCTGCTGTAAAATATAAGCAACAGTACAACCTTTAAAGAGAAACCGTGACCAAGAATTGAACTTCATCCCAATCAGTAGCTGATACCCCTTTTACATGAGAAATCTATTCCTTTTCTCAAACGGACCACCAGGGGGCTCTGTATGGCTGATATTGTGGTGAAACCCCTCCCACAAGAAACTCTGAGGACCATGGTACTCCTGACAGTTTCCTGTCTGTGAACCTTGTTGCATTGTGGGAAATAACTGTTTACAGCGGTTTCCAACTGCCAAAAAAGCAAGCAGCAGCTACCTCACCTGCCAACAGTAAAAATGTCACCATGTGATAAATGTCAGAATGTAAATAAGGGATTTAAAAGATTTTGCAATGGACAAAAACACGCACAAACATTTATACATCATTACTGTAAAAATAAAACACTTTTTTTATTACATTATTTTCACTGGAGTTCCTCTTTAAATAAACCTTTGTTACAGCTTACAGAACTCCTGTAATAAATATGCAGTGTGTCTACTTCCTTCTTTCATGGAAGCAGAAAAAAGGGTTAACATCCTGTGTTCACATATTAGGGGTGTCTGCCAAAGACTGCCAAATTTCTGGGCTTACAAAGCTGAGAGATCAAATTACACTTGTGATTACTTGAAGATGAGAGGGAATTAGTCAGGCCTTTCTCTCTAAAACCACACAGGGTGCATTTCTCTCTGTTTTCCCCACCCTGTGTCCAGTACAAGAGTTCAGGTCCACTTTAAAGATCACTCCCTAAAAGCAGGCTGCTTCTAAGCAGGATCAGTGGAGTGTTTACTTACATCTTAACAATACAAGCTCTGGGCATGTCATCTTTCACTGCTAGAAGTATACCTGAGGTGGGAACAAAATGGAGGCTGCCATTGCTACCCTGCTTTAGAAGGCTCTCACTGGCTGTCATGCTACTCCTTTGGTGTTTGTCAAGCAGCTCTGCCTCCTATCTGCTAGCCACTGTGTACCTATCCTATCGCCTGACTGGTAAGGTTTCCACCTCCATGTATGTCATAATCAGCAAAAAGCCGCATCCTGTTGCATCTGAGCGAGGCTGCGTTCAGAAGTGACTCAATGCCACCAAGCAAGCACCTGGGAGAGGATAGGTGGTGAATTCACCCCTTAAGTATTATGTGTGAAACTGGCCTAAGAACACATGCTTGTTTTGATCTAATGATCTATTTCCACACCCCTGACATATCCACCACTACCATGGACAAGATCTCCTCCTGCCTTATCAGCCATCTCCTCCTGGATGTCCGCTAGGTTCCTGAAACTAAATCTGGATGAAACTGAATTTATGATCTTCCCACCCCAGCCAACCCTGAACCTCCCAGATGTGCAGGTCACTGTTAACCACACTACCATTCGCCCTACCTCTCAAGCCCGCTGTCTGGGTGTCACCCTGGACTCCGCACTCTCCTTCACTCCCCACATCCAAAACCCCACAAAGTCCTACAACTTCCACCTTCGTAAAATCTGCAAGATCTGCCCTTTCCTGACCTCATCCACCACCAAACTCCTCATCCATGCCCTCATAATTTCCTGCCTTGACTTACTGCAATGCCCTTCTGTCTGGTTTCCCTATGACCCGAATAGCCAAGCTGCAGTCCATCATTAATGCGGCAGCCAGAATTATCCACTTCTCCCATCGCTCCACCATTTCGGCTCCCCTCTGTGAATCCCTCCACTGGCTTCCTATCCAGTTCAGAATCAGATTCAAGATACTGTGTCTGACCTACAAATCTGTTCACAAAACCTGTCCAACCTACATTTCCGATCTTACCCAGAGTTACACACTTAGCCGCTCACTCTGCTCTTCCAATGAACTTCGCCTGACCGCCCCCCGCCAGTCCCATGCACACCTCCAGGACTTCTCAAGAGCTGCACCAACATTATAAAACTCCTTACCTCCACCCATTAGGGCAGCCCCCACCTTCAACATCTTCAAGAATGCCCTCAAAACTCACCTTTCTACTCTGGCCTTCCACCCCTCACAAGTGCTCTAAACCCACAGCTGAACTCTGGTCCCCTACCTTTCGTGTCCCTACCTCTCCCTCTAGATTGTAAGCCTTTGGGCAGGGTCCTCCTCCTTTTGTGTCCTATCTGATCATGCACCTCCATTACTGTTCACCCATGCAATGCATCTGAGTGAACCTAACTTGCCTAATCTTCATGCTCCATCCAGTGACTGACTAAGCATTACCTTGTACTCATACTGTGCTGCGTGATCTGGTTTTCTTGTATTCAGGTATTGTCATTTTGCTGTATGTCACCCCTAAATATTGTCTGTAACCTAAACTAATGTCCAGCGCTGCATAATATGTTGGCGCTTTATAAATACAATAAATAAATAAATAAAACAACATCCAGGCAAACAGAACTTTTTAAAGTAGCCCTGAAGCGATATAAAAACAAAAAATTAGATACTTACCTCAGCAGAGGGAAGCCTCTGGATAGTCCAGAGCCTTCCGATATCTTCTAACACCCCTACAATCCAACACACAGTTCCTAAGTGTCTTCTGGCCACACTCCCTGCTGTGGACTCACTGGTCACTCACTTTGGGTCAAAATGTACATCTTATATATGCTGTATAGTTTAATGGTTAAAGTGAACCAGAGACGAATCACCCTCATGTATTTGACCATATATATCAGTGGGAACATTAGAGAAAACACCTACCCTGCTTTGTTTTATCCTTCACTGCTCAGCCTGCTTGTTATCAGCCCTGATAAAATCCCTGACAGAGCATTCAGTCTGGCTTTGCTCAGGAATCATTATAGCTGAGTCATTATAGCAGAGCCAGAAGAGGGCAGGCTTGGGATTGATAAGACATCAGAAAAGACAGACTCGGCTATAATGATTCCTGAGCAAAGTCAGACTGAATGCTCAGTTGGGGATTTTATCAGGGCTGAAAACAAGCAGGCTGAACAGTGAAGGATGAAACAGAGAGCAAGGTAGGTGTTTTCTCTAATGTTCCCACTGATATATATGGTAAAATACATGAGGGTGCTTCGTCTCTGGTTCACTTTAACCATTACACTATACAGCATATATAAGATGTACATTTTGACCCAAAGTAAAATGCACTCGTACCAGTGAGTCCACAGCAGGGGGTATGGCACTTCCTCTAACACAGGGGACCAGGGTTCAAAACTTGGGACCAGGGGACAGGGGACCAGGGTTCAAAACTTGGCTCTTCCTATTCAGCAAGCCAGCACCTATTCAGTTAGGAGCTGGACTACCTAACACTGCTACTACCGACTGAGTGTATCTGGACTACCTAACACTAACACTGCTACTACTTATTGAGTGCCTTAATGGCTACATCTCTCAAGCGCTTTGCGTCAGACAGGAGGAAAGCCCTATACAAATGCTGGAATTATTATATGCATGTATTTTAAATTTTACAATTTTCCATGATTGTGGTCCTTTAAGGAGTCCAGACACAGGTAGGCAGCTTACCACAGTGTTTGAAGGTTCCACTTTCAACACTTCTGCGAAGAACTTGTGGGCTTCTGAGAAGTTATTCTGACCAAGGTGCAGGAAAGCCCTGGAAGATAAAATGATACATAAACAGATGTGTTACAAGGTTGCACATACTCAAAATGCATAGGTTTCAGGAGCTGGATAATGTAAAGACAGTCTTCCTAAAAGTCATGGAGACTGTCAAAGCAGAAGATACAATGAAGTCAGCATGGTGAGAGAGATATTATCAAACACACAGCTGACTTCCTGCCTTCAAAGTCTACAGTAGAAAACTACCTCACAATGTCAATACATGCGGAGAGGAAGACGTGGTATAGCGGTACAATAAGTAGCTCCACCCTCTGCTATAGAATAGTCTAACTCTGTCAGCCATAATTCTGTCCCACACGTGTCCATATATTGAATGCATGTCCATTATTTGAAATCTCCTGTGTGGCTCCGAGGAATCAGGGGACCTGCAAAACGCATCAGACATTGATGGGAACCACTATGCTTAATTCTCTTCTTTGTCATTTTCACATGGCTTAACATTGAATACATCAGCAGAAACACATATTGACTTGAGCAATGCATACAGCAATGTGAAGCCCCCTGCCTGCTGAATTAGTGCATTTTCACACATTTGTGATGGCAAGAGCCTTGGTAACTGACTGTCAGTTTTCCTATGCATCTGGCTGTTCTCAGGCAGTATCTGCCCAGGTGATTTTACTCTTAGACAATAGACAAATAGGAAAGGTGCCTCAGACGTACGGTATATGGGCTTTCTTAGTTCATTTTGAATTCACATTGGAATTCTTGCAGAGGGCTTATGGGTGCACATTGATTGTGACATATACAGTATATTTTTTATAGTTAGAATTAACCATCATAGTATATGTTTTGCACCTATATTTCACAAGGACTGTTTTTATTTACTATGATTATCATAGCTAATAAGTCATTTCTTATTTTTATTGCAATCGTGAGAGCTTTTGGTAGTGATTATTTCAGCGTTTTCTTTTATTCTAATGCTAGCAATGTGCACAGCGATTGCAATATCCTTTTTCCCCCCTTATCCTCTATTTTTTTTTTGGGGGGGGGGTGTCTGGTTAATAAAATTGCTTTGAAGTCAGCGATCGAAAAAGATATTTTGCTGCAAGAATGCTGCAGGACTCACACTTGTGATTTGTCGTCACAGAGGCACTTGGCCACGCTACAGACTTCATTGAGTTTCTCCAATAATTGCCTGATGAAGCGGGACTGTGCCCGCGAAATGCATTGTAAAGTGGAGCTTTTAATAAATGTTATTTTTGATATAAAATAGGAATTCCTGTCTGTATTTTCCTTGAAGGAGGTAAGTCTACCACTTCCCCCTTTTAAACGTTTTTTAGACATTTTTAGCCTATTTTGGAGTCTCTGTTCAAAAATTCTCAAACATTGTGATTTGTCGTAATCGCAATTGCACCTGTGGAATCACCTCTATTGACTTTCATTAGCCTAGCGCTTTCAGAATCGCCTGCAATTCCAAAGCTCAGCTGAAACATCTCCTGCGTGTCCCGCCCTCAGTGATCATACACACCTCCTACCTTTCCCCTTGTGGGACAGAAATCTAACTGATAATGCCACTGTTTCTCTACTTGTGCCTCTAGGCCAGATTGATACTTTCTCCAACCCTCAGGCAACTTTCCTGAGGTTCCCCTTCCGTGCACGGCTAAAAGAAAATACAAGCCGTATCTTGTTCCAAACTTTTGTGGGCCTAATTTGCCTATTATGGTTATTGGATGGATGCATTTTGTATTCTGAATCTCACTATTGAAGATTTTTTTCCTGTTATTTTTTTTTTTTGCAATTTTGAATATTAAAGAAAAAAAACACCTATTCTTGGTTTCTGGAGCGCTACTTTTTTGATCTCCTATCCACTAAGGACATACAGTACTTATGGTACCAACCTCCCACTATTTTTCCTATATCCCCTTCCACATGCGGAAGCCTCAATCTCACTCCATGTGCAATATCCATGTACAAAGACCCTCCCTTACATGTACAGCTCTCCTCTTCCAGGTGTTGGTCCCCCTTCCATATGCAGCTGCCCCAGGCGCAGGTCTGCATGGCCTACCCAGAAATCCCTGCCTGGTTATTCTTCATCATACTGCATTCATATTATGTCATTTTAACTCATCTTGTGGTTAGAATAGTCTGTTAAATTTGAGTTCTTAAACACAAATCTCAGGAGATTAGCTCTTTCGATTGGCTCAGAGTGTATAGAGAGAATATACTGTATCAGTATAATAACCGTATTCTTCAAGAGGTTCTATTCACACAAAAGTAGTATTCAGTGGCGTAACATCAATTCATGCCCCCCACCCCAATGTTCCCTTGCCGCCCCTTCGGTGCACTTCACCGCCTTGGGGTCCATGACACAAGCGTCATAAAACAAGTGTGGCCACCTGATCTGTAGTATAGTCCCCTGTACTGGAGGAAGGGGGGGGGGTCAGTAGATGGAGCCCCCGACAGCTCTGAGCCCCTCTGTGATTACAGGGGCTGCTGCCCTCTAGCTGTGCCCCGGGTAGTATTCCTGCCTGTGCCCCCCCCCTCCTTCCCCCCTCCTTGCTTGTCCACTGAGCTGTGCGGCTGCATGTAAGAAGCCACTCAACAGACTTACTGCTTTCTACTGCATCTAACTACACCAGTGAGCAAAGGAATCTGAGCCGATGTGTGCTGCACAGCAAGGGTTACACATAGGAGGATGCTACACACAGAGGGAAGAGCAGGGAGGTGCGCGCTTACCTGTTCATTAACACCATCATTTTGTTCTGCGGTTCATCTTTAGTATCCAGTTTCTCTATAACTTTTTCAGCATCTTGAAAATAATTCTCAGCAGTTTTTATGTCTCCAATCTGCAGAAAAACAACAACACACCAACAAATTGTCATTGGGTCACAACTACAATGGATCTGGCAACGGCCATAAATGTAAAAGTAAAGGCTAGTTAATGCAGGTGGTGCAGTCATGGCTTGCCAACCACTCTATGGAACCACCAGACACTGGCCACTGGCAGTGGGAACTAAGTATGTACATCTAACTGGAACCACATGTACTACCCGCCTACTACTCATTAACTGCACCCGCTTCAAATACTGACACAAACTGCACATCTCAGGCAGATCAGTGGTTAATCAACCAACCAATGATAGATGGTTATAAAGATAAATTCCAACATGTTGGAAATGATCTATCTGGCAGGTAAATCTAACAGAAAATCTAACATAAAATTGTATGGTGAATTCCCAGCATTACAATCACTCCTTCCAGTCCTGACAAGATTTTGTCAGAACTGAAATATCAGTTGCTGTCAGTTATATATTAGTTGCTGTCAGTTATAACTGAAAGGACAACTGATGAGCATGATAATATCCTATGGCTCACTTGGGCAATATTACAGTATGCTGACCACGAAGCTGTTATAGGGTCCCGGCCATTTTCAAAATGGAGGACGGAGAATTCCATTGATCACAGTGGTCAAGCCGGACGCAAGATAGAAGAAAAAAAATGATGAGTAGACTACATGTGAGGCAAGTACGACGTGTGTATATTTATTTTGAGTTATCATTTTCAATGCAGGTTTGCTTTAAGAATTCAAAAGAAAGCAGTTTCCTGTGGCCTCTGTGTGGGAGGGCTGCTGATGTTCCAACAAACTGCTGTGAAATGTGTGTGTGGCGGCCAGCAGGGGGTGGGAGGTGTGCGGATTCTTGCCTTCTACAGTCTATCGTGCTGAAGGAGCCCGTTGGTGCTTCCGTTACCTGTATCAGTCTCATAACACTCCTCCATAGACCTTGCACATAATAATGCTGCAGCCTAGCTGGGGATTCTGTCAGTGACTGCAGAAACCAACAGGGAAATGGTTAAAGTAATCTGGGGTGCCTTCATTTGCAGGCTGGGAAAATTACATAAGAAATCTTGAAAGCAGCTTTCAGCTTCGATCATTCTAGTCTGAATTAGAAAACAGCAGGGGTGGTTCCTGCAGAACATCCGGGATTAATGAGGTAATAAGCAGCACACAAACTTCTTCCTCCTCCTCCACAAGTTTTCTGAAAGTCCTGAAATCCATCCAGGGGAAGATAGCGGCTAATGACCTGCACCTTAATGATGCCACCAATTATCTCAGGTCATAGTGACAGGAAAATGTGAGAATGAGTAGCACTAATAGTCCCTCATTTCACTCTCTTTAAATTATACGGTTGTGGCAGCATTGAACAATAACCTGTGTGTGTGTGATGTGTGTGTCCAAGTCTACTTCAAAAGCTGAAATTATCATATTAAAATGCGGATCGACCCAAAAGTGATTCCTGTTATAGCTGCAGCCTGGCAGTTTAATGCCAGACTCTATCCTTCTTAAAGAGGACCTAAAGTATAAATTAGTTTGTCTTAGGACTCAATTCACTAAGCTTAACTCCTGTCTTTAATAACTCTTCTGAGCTGTTTTACAGTTATCACCATGGTAATATAATTGTGATAACTGTAAAGCAGCTCAGAAGAGTTATTAAAGACAGGAGTTAAGCTTAGTGAATTGAGGCCATTAATCTTTAATAATTTGCCATGATATATTAAATCACACATAATAAAGTGTTATTTTGTCACCCCCAGGGTCCATATTCTCCATATGGTCTTAAACCCCCCCCCCCCCCCGGTGTGAAAACGGGCCCAGGGCATTTTTATTCTCCTTCCAAACCATAGGCACTGCTCCCAACTGTCCATCTTTTGGAGGGACAGTCCCTCTTTGGGAGCACTGTCCCTCTTTCCTCCTCATTTGTCCCTCTTTCAGGACTTTGTCCCTCTTTTTATGCAAATATATATATTTTTCTACTAAAAATGTGTTTGGTTGAACTTTATATCCATCCTTTAAATCGATATATTACCAATTTTAAAATGTTAATATGAAGGAAAATGAACCAGGATAGAAAGGACAAGTGTGGTTTGGATGATAAAAAAAACATATTTTCCTTATGAAATCTTTATGGTATGCGTGACTAGGGGTGTGATGGGGGCGTGATCAGGGGTGTGGCTTAAGTGTCCCTCTTTCTCATCTCAAAAAGTTGGGAGGTATGCATAGGTGCAAAGGATGCTGGGGGATTGATGTCATAACTCCACCCCCCATGTCCTACTCCCAGCCCTCAACCGCTGTCAAAAGAGATGTAATCTAATCCAGGCAGGCAGGCAGATACGTGAAATAAGAATTATAGCCATCAGACATGATAAAGCAGGCTGCAGCTGTTTCTCCTGTGTCCCCCCCCCCCTCTGAAACACTGTGAAAAGAGATGTAATTTGATCCAGGCAGGCAGAGGGCACTAGGCTGGAGGGGAGGACGCAATGCTGAGAGTGTACTTGCATTGCAAGGCATCCGCTTGAGGAGAAAGATGGCGGTGCTACTACAGATATAAATGTGAGTCTGTTCTATCCACTACAATGTACCAGATGTAAACTGTATAAGTTATTCTAACGGTACACAGAGAATAGACTACACATATGTACAAGTAGTCCCCGACCTATGAACGACCCGCCGATACGAACGGCATGGATTCAGTGTTTCCACGGGAACAAGCCAAAAAAATGTTTCAAATTGGACTTGTAGTTTTTGAGAAAATCGATTTGAAAAAATTCAAAGGAAAAATGGCTTTTAAACTTGTATAAGCAGTGCCTGCTTATACAAGTTTGTCCCTCTTTCAGGACTTGACCTGAACTCAGAACTTCTCTGCTCTAAGAGATAGCCTTTAAAGAAAAACATTTCTTTTGTTATAGCTGATAGAAATCATGCAATAAATATGCAGTGAGTCTACTTCCTGCTTTCATGGAAGCAGACATAGGGTTAACATCATGTGTTCACCAATTAGCTGCTCTGCCCTGGCAGAGGAGATTCCTGAGCTGATACAGCTGAGGGATCAAATTACAACTTGCGATTACAGATGAGGGGGAATTAGACAGGCTAAACTCACTAAATACATATAGGGTGGATTTCTCAATGTTTTCCTTCTGTCTTGTGCAAGAGTTCAGGCCCACTTTAAATGAGTAATACTCCCTGATTATCTGTATTTATAATGCAGTGGCATACATGAAATCCCTTCTGTTGTAAGATGACAAGCTGCCTCAGACTTCTGTAAGTGTTTAGTCTACGGATACTCGAGTGAGGACTGTATGAAACCACAGTTTGTCAAATCCTGAGATCCCTCACAGATATACAGCATTCACATTCAGAGGAAGTAAAGGAAAAGGCAAACAATGCGTGTTGTATAAAAAGAACATTGCAGAGATGTATCCATCTGATCATGCCAGGCCTGATAGCAGTGACTGTGTGACAGAAGTGTGACATATTACAGAGAGCTCCCTGCCATAATGACAGATGTGTCTATTACATGGCGGGACTTGTCACTACACACATCTCCCAATCTTATCTGGCTGAACCAGGCCACAAGCAAAGATTGCACACTGCGTCTTCATCTGCTTCCTGGGACTGACAGGTTAAAGAGGGCCTGTTCCTTGCAGGAAACGAAAAACGCCCATTTTTTGAATAAAGTACCAAAACTCGTTCTGACCTGTTTTACTAAAAATATGCATACTTGAATAACAAAACAGTAAAAAGTAAGCCATTGAGCTACAGGAAAATAATGGTACTTCGCAGAGAAATATAAAAGGCACAGAAATTGGCCAATTTTCAGCACTCACACTTTTTCTTTTAAATGTCGTGAGTTATATTTTTTGTCACTTACTCAGTTATAAATGAAAAGCACTGCTCAGGTGACCGCAGACCTTCAACACAAATTGGGTGGCTAATAGTTCAGCTAAGTACTAGTTTGTGGAAAGCTACTAAGTGTACCTGTCAACCTTAACCTGTGAAGGCAGCCATTTTCCATGCTTTGTTAGATGCTAGCACTGCAGTGAGTTTGGGTACGTCGTTGTCAACAACTCACACATGTGCAGTAACCAGGGCTGTGGAGTTGGTACAAAAATCCACTGACTCCGACTCCTCAGGTTAGGATTCCACCGACTCCGACTCCTCTAATTTGCATATTACAATTTTGTTGATTGAAAGTACGGTATGTAACATGAAATTCGTCTCTTAACTGCCAATGCTTAGGAATTTTAAAAGACAACTGAAGTGAGAGGGATATGAAGGCTGCCATATTTATTGCCATTTAAATAATACCAGTTACCTGGCTATTTGCTGATCTTCTGCCTTTTTAGACATAGACTAAAACTAGTCCTTGGTAAGAGTACTTGTAGAAGACAGGAACAAAGAACATATATCAGGCCCTAGGCAATGTGACTGTGGGTACATGTAAGAGTGATGTGCAGGTACTCTGCAGGGGAATAAGGGGATTCTTCCTCTATTACACATTCTTCATGCACAATCTGAACATGGATCAGGCCCTAGGCAATGTGACTGTGGGTACATGTCAGAATCAAATTTATTTCGCCAAGTACAACGGGGGTTGTACCCGGAATTATTTTTGGCTCATACAGGGGCGGAGATGGTACAAACACATGCAGCAATTCAACACATACAATCAGGTACAGTAGTACAATTAAGCATATACCTATATATATACATATTACCAGTAACTGTAGTGAAGGACGCGTGGGGAAATCTGGAGTGCTATGTGAGGGGAGCAGCCTGCCAACTATCGACGGATGCCCCGCAGTGTGTCCTGGAAAGAGTGGATAGAGAAAGAGAGAGAGAAAGGATAGCTGAGAGAGACAAAGAGAAGACCAAGGCAAGAAGAGAGAGACAGATACACAGGCACAGTCCATGGGGCTGCAGATTGAAAAGCACCCCTGGTCCGGCCATCAGTCCAGTCCAGTTGTTATGGTGGATGCAGGACCAGTTGTTGTGCAGGGATCTATGGTGGATGCAGGCAGATGGGACCCTGTGCTCCTGACAGCTGTAGCATACAGAGCCAGGACCGGTGGAGAAAGGTCCGAGCTCCAGGGCCCGTGGGAGTCCAGGTAGACAAAATGATCCTCCGACCTTGGTGGATGGGGCCTGCCGTGGCGTGTCCCTCGTGCAGTGAGAGGCTGGGAGTAGCTGTGACCCTCCGCTGGCCTGGATCCATTTGCAGCGCCTGCTAGCTGTGAGCGGTGGGGGAACGGCTTTCCTTGTGGCGTCCGGGTCTCCCTGGCAGCGGCTTCAGGCCGCAGTGAACTATGGCAGGGGGACGGCTGCGGGCTCCTCCATGCGACATCCTGATTTCCTCCAGCGGCAGCTTCCAGCCACCCGAGGGGGTCCTCACCGCTGGGAACCGTCCTGGGTGACGAGCTGTGGTGATCGGCGCAGGTGGAGACCGTGATGATCTGGAGGCAGCGGCGGCAGACCAGCCGAACTCCGTGCTGCCTCTCCATGCCTGCGCACAACACGTGGCCCCGAACAGCTGATCCTCAACAGCTGATCCTCACGCCGCCTGCGATCCGTGGCTGATGGGGAGCAGGACCGGTAGTGCCCATGTCCTCCGCCTCTTACACAGCAAGAGTGAAGCTCAGAGGTGAGTGGAGAGAGAGAAAAGTACTAAAAAGTACTGAAAAAGCCGGAGCCCTGTGGCCGTGGCGACCGAGTCCGGCGCCATCTTGATGTAAGTGTGATGTGCAGTTACTCTGCAGGAGAATGAGGCGATTCTTCCTCTATTACACATTCTTCATGTACAATCTGAACCAGGTTTATGGGTGATAAACAACACCTCTGTGTTCAATGTGCACAAACATTCTCATTGGATTCCCTGCAGCTCTGTGGAGAGTGAATATGTAAACCTGAGACAGATGAAATTAAAGTTTTATACATACACAGGGCTTCTTCCAGCCCCCTTTAGGCTAATCAGTCCCTCGCTGTCCTCCTCCGCCACCTTGATCTTCTGCTATGAGTCCAGGTACTTCAGCCAGTCAGGCATAGTGCGCATGCACACACTTCGCCGCCGGGAGTGTACTACACCTGCGCAGCACTATTGTGCAGGTGCAGAATGTTCCTGGCTGTGGGAGCGGCATGCGGCCGGACTGCGCTGACTGGCTGAATTACCGGGACTCATAGCAGAAGATCCAGGTGGTGGAGGATGACAGCGAGGGACTGATTAGCCTGAAGGGGACTGGAGGAAGCCTCAAATATGTATAAAACTTTTCTTTTCATCCGTCTCAGGTACCCTTTAATTCATAGTCACCAAACCAAATTTTAACATATCAAATTATTTGATTTCATGAGCATAGAGAGTGCATACATTTGCATAAACCAGCATCAATGCAGAATTGACCATCTCTATTAGTGACACAGCTCATCGGGCTTTTTTCTTGCAGGATAGATGTTGTTTAGTATATATATATTTTTTTTAATATTGTGTACACATATATACAATCACAATCAGATATGTATATCTGATTTTAAAAATACAGGGACTGCTTTATTGAAGCAGCACAAGTAACTAATTTTTGATTGGTTTATTTCATTTTTGTGGACTAAGCGCAGCTATTAATGTGTATATAAATTATTTATGACTATTATCTGAGAAATAGAGCATTTTATCATATTTCCTATTTTAATTACAGTTTAAATTCATTAGGAGTCGGTGCATTTTTTCCCGACTCTGGGTACCCAAAAAAGCCGAGCCTAATCGGGGCTGTGCTACTTTCAAATACCGTATATACTCGCAAGCAAGCCGAATTTTTGACCCCCCAAAAGTGGGCCAAAAGTTGGGGGGTCGGCTTGCTTGCGAGTCATGGGTGGGTGGATAGGTGCTGTCCCTCCCCGCTCCCCCCGCGGCCACCGCTGCTATTACCTTAGGCGGCGCCGCTGCCTCTATCCCCGTCCTCCTCCGGTAACTCATTCACAGCAGCGCGCCCCCCGCTGCTGTGATGACGCAGGAAACCATAGAGAGCGGTTCCCATAGTAACGGCATCGCGCTACAGGAAGCCGCTCTCTATGGTTTCCTCGTCATCACAGCAGCGAGAGGCGCGCTGCTGTGAATGAGTTACCGAACTTACCGGAGGAGGACGGGGATAGAGGAAGCGGCGCCGCCTAAGGTAATAGCAGCGGCGGCGGCCGCGGGGGGAGCGGGGAGGGACAGCACCTACCCACCCACCCATACTGGGGCACTATGCTAGCTATATGGGGCACTATGCTAGCTATATGGGGCACTATACTAGCTATAATGGGGCACTATACTAGCTATAATGGGGCACTATACTAGCTATAATGGGGCACTATACTAGCTATACTGGGGGCACTATACTAGCTATACTGGGGCACTATACTAGCTATACTGGGGGCACTATACTAGCTATAATGGGGCACTATACTAGCTATAATGGGGCACTATACTGAGCACTATACTAGCTATACTGGGGGCACTATACTAGCTATAATGGGGCACTATACTAGCTATACTGGGGGCACTATACTAGCTATAATGGGGCACTATACTAGCTATACTGGGGGCACTATACTAGCTATACTGGGGGCACTATACTAGCTATAATGGGGCACTATACTAGCTATAATGGGGCACTATACTGAGCACTATACTAGCTATACTGGGGGCACTATACTAGCTATAATGGGGCACTATACTAGCTATACTGGGGGCACTATACTAGCTATACTGGGGGGCACTATACTAGCTATAATGGGGCACTATACTAGCTATAATGGGGCACTATACTAGCTAAACTGGGGCACTTCACTAGCTATACTGAGCACTATACTAGCTATACTGAGCACTATACTAGCTATACTGAGCACTATACTAGCTATACTGGGGCATTTTACTAGCTATACTGAGCACTACCTACCTATACTGAGCACTATACTAGCTAAACTGGGGCACTTCACTAGCTATAATGAGCACTATACTAGCTATACTGAGCACTATACTAGCTATAATGAGCACTATACTAGCTATACTGAGCACTATACTAGCTATACTGAGCACTATACTAGCTATACTGAGCACTATACTAGCTATACTGGGGCATTTTACTTGCTATACTGAGCACTACCTACCTATACTGGGCACTATACTAGCTATACTGGGACATACTGGGGGGATCACGCGGCCAGCGTTTCCTACCCCCGGCTTACATGAGGGTCAATCATTTTTTCCTGTTTTTTGGGGGGGTCGGCTTACATGCGGGTCGGCTTGCTTGCGAGTATATACGGTATTTGTAAAGCCATTTGCATGTGGTCCAGTATTAGTTACGGAGAGAATCCGAAGACATAACAAAAGTTGCTTAGGTGATACCGTTAATGACTAACTGGGCAAGATTTCTTTGCACGCTTTCAAAACTTTAACGTTCTTCTTCAGGCGTGATACAGAAATAGATTAGAACCATGTTTCTGATCCAGTTCTGAAACATGCGTTGCACACTTCTTTCCAACATCCCCTCCTCCCCACATTCACTTCTAGCCTGAGAAGAGGAATCCACACTCTTCTCCAACAGCTCCTCCAAAACAGGCAAAAAAAGAACGTAGCGTTCAGTCCCTAGGTGGTAATGTTAATCGTTGCGATTATCAGCTATTAGCCGTAATTTGGACTGTGGCTGCAAAGGGAGGGCTAGTGTTACGACCAACACTAGCCCTCCCTCTCGGTTAGTGTTCGGCATCAAGGAGGGTTAGTGTTATGGTAAAATTAGATTAGGTCATAGTAAAATATTGGAATTAACTAGTAGAATATCAGTAACGTGGCCTACAAGAGAGCAGAACGTTCCACTGATGCCCAAAGAGATAGGCTTCTTTACACAGTACAAACACCAGGTGGCAGCAGTGAGAACAGCTGACTACCAGCTTTCCCTACAGATTCAGTTCAGTTAAATTTAGAGGTATTTTTTCTTATTTTGAGGGAAGGACACAAGCAACAGGAGACCTCTGAGGATTTACATCACAGGAGCCTATAGGCACAGAGGTCATGGCACCCTAGACTTCCACAAACCTACAAACACCCACCAAACCGCAAGTGTGCTGGCTTCTCCCTTACTTTTCAAACCCGTCATAGGTAGCTACAGGTGCCCCCTAATACTGCAGATAGCTCTAGCTACCTAATACTAAGTAGCTAGAGGTGCCCCTGACTAAAGGGGAGAGATCTTGTCAATGGAATGCCGAGAGTCGCCTCTCATTTACACTCTGCTCGGGACTCTTCATATGTAAGGCAGGAGGGAGGCTCTTGGGGAGGGGAATAAGCCACCTTTCCATCATCAGGCGCCTGTAGGCACATGCCTACGGTGCCTTATTGTAAATACAGCCCTGCTGTGGGGAATACAAAAAGCAACCGTTTGAAGAAATCCAAGGTGGATTTACAGATAGCTGTAGCTGCAGAGAATTAGCACATCCTGGACAGACATAGGTTTGTTGCTTGATCAGACTAAAAATAACGGGACCAGGCAACACTCATCCAATGTAACTGTATCTAAAAGCACCCATAGAGCGTTAGGCTGAAGGCTGCTGCAGTGAGCTTCTAATAGGTACACTTCAATTATTTCTGTAAGGATCTTCATTGACACGTCCAGTAATGAAGGCTGAACACTCAGAGTGCTGATAAATGACTCTATCCGGTACAATCCTGGCCAGCGCCAGCACATGGCAACACCGGGGCATCCTGGGAATTCAGCACATAACACAGGACTGCCGAGTGTGGCCTTGTATGGCCCAGTGCAGCCAGGAAGGTCACAGTCAGCTGAAGGCCTATAGCATTTCCACGGTAATACAAGAGATTGTGGACACCTGTCAAGACTGATATGGCAGACAGTGTAAGAGGCAGGAGTAACTCTGACAAGAGGATTACAGAGGAGCCTCAAAAGCCTGGAGCTTACATCTTTCTGTAACGCAGCACAGACTCCCCCCTCCCCCCTCGTCCAGTGGGAGATCTCACCATCTTCTCCTCCGTACCTGTAAAGATTCTGGCATTAGCACATCATTCCCAGACAGGCTCCTCAGCCTACTAATCATTAGCTAATAATTGTAATGTCCGATTTACTGGATGAACACCAGAACAAATGAGCTCCCCTGTGGCTTCCTCTGTGGCAATATTTCATGCTCTTTAATGACCACATAACTAGGAGGGGAGAGAACACACCGGTTGTGTGTTCTGCAATTACCTGAAGAAAAATTCTTCCGATGCCGCTCAGCAACTGTGGCTCCTGCTGGGGGTAATACCTCATAACAGTGTGATAGGCCTCGACCGCCAGAACATATTCCTAAAAGAGGGAGGAAGACAATTTATTAGCGGTTTTATTTTCAGACAGCTCAAGTTAGAATCCCCCCCCCCCCCCCAAATACCATCTCTCTATCAACTAGACCTGGCTATTCCCTCAAGGCTTCATACTGACTGGCACAGTGCTTCCTAGTGATGTAGCAGCCTTTGCACACTATTCACTAAAAATCAGTCACCTAGAGAGAATAGAAGCTTGCCTTTTATTCGGGTTGGAGTGAGCAGATGAGGTCTCCCACAATGCATCACTGCTGAATATGCAATTCATCTCTGTTGTCCCTGTAAGCTAACCACACCTCCAGAACAGCTGGAATGCAATGATGCCTCAGCTTGTTAATTGTACAGATCCACATCAATCCAACATGCATATAGACGGTTTCCGGCAGGTTGGTCCTCAGTACATGGCATTGATTTATGTGGCTCTATGTGGTAGGACTTGACACACCCAGAATTATATCTTGCCCAGCAAGCTCATGGTGAACCAGAACTTCTAGGAGTGTGTAAGGGGCTAAAAAGGACCAACAATCCTTATTGCTTAAATGCTATGCAAAACATTTTAGTAAGAGGGCTTTTCTGTCCCTTTTAGTCCCTTATACAATCCTAGGAGCTTGCTGGGCAATCTGTAACTCTAGAGAAAATACATTCTGTCTTCAGCGATTTGAGTATGGGGAAAGGAATACAGAGCATGCATTAAGAAATGGGTGGTGGCAGTGGTGGTGACTTAAAGTGAGTTTATACTTCCAAAACTAATATTTCAGTAACTACTCTTAAAGTGGCCACTAACAGTCCAATTTCTAGCGAAAAATCGTTTGAGCAATCAGAAATTCTGATCGGATTGGTTGTAAATAATCTCCATTGATGGGCACAATCAATTACAGACGATTATAAGATCAGTAGTCCGATTGGATTTTCGTCGCACCAAAATTTGAATGTTCTTGTTGGTTGTGGTAGATAGGAAGCAAAGATTGGTTCGTTGATGGTGTAGTGAACGATTTCACTTCCGATCAGAATTTCTGATCGCTCGAACGATTTTTCGCTAGAAATTGGATCATTAGTGGCCACCTTTAACAATATAAAAGCAATATAAAAGAAAACTTGAAATCATTCCCAAGTATTCCCTGTGTGTAAAATAGTTTATTTTCATTGCTAAGAGCAGTAGAAACTTGCTTATCTTGTCATTGGCAAAGACAAGAAGATCCCTGTGTCTCTACACAGGATTTAGCTTCTTTCACTGCAGCCACAGGGCTCTATTCACAAAGCATTGGTAATGGTCTCAAGAAATGTCAAGAAACTGCAATTCACAAAGATTTCCACATTAAGTTTATCGGCCCAAAGTGTTCGGTAATTTTCTTCAGCACACAGCAGCCGATAACTCGCTCTCCCATGCTGTCTCTGTGTGGTAGATTTGACAGACAGCCTTTGGGGAGAGCTAGGCAGCCAATAGGGAGAGCCACACAGCGCTGCCTCTCACGCTGATTTGAAGTGAAAGGTAATCGGGTTGGACTTTCAATGTAGCTAAGCAGAGGAAAGGGATTTTTCAAAAGGCATCCCTACATCCCTTTAGATGTGCTTATTTGTATTTTAGCATACAGAAGAGCTCCCCCTGGTGGCTGCAGCACATCTAAAGGGATAACAGGGTTGCACTGTAGGGAAAACCTCCGAGTCTTAGGGCCTGTACACACTGAAAAACGCAAGCAAAATCGCAAGCGCATGCGTTTTTAAAGTGCATGTAGTTTTAAAAACGCATGCGCTTTTGCCTGCGTTTTTTGTGCGTTTGCGTTTTTCTTGTAATTGCTGATTGGCTAAAGAATCCTTTGTTTTTTTTCTAGTTTACATTTCAACAGGAATCAGGAGATTGTAGAGTCTCCTGGGATACTGACCTCTAAAAAACGCAGGCAAAAACGCAAGCACATGCGTTTTTAATGCGTTTTTCATGCGCTGCGCTTAAAAAAGCGCAGCAGGCACTGCGATTGCGGTTTTCTAAAAACGCATCGCACCAGTGTGTACAAGTCATCACAATTTTCATTCTTTTTCAAAAGACCTTGCGATTTTAAAAACGCATGCGTTTTTAAAAACGCAGCGCAAGCGCAGCAGTGTGTACAGGCCCTAGGGTTCGTATAGACGTATGATAAAGATCGTTCGTCACGAACGATTTGTGACGTTTACACGATATTCAAATTAGACCGAAAAGATCGTTCGTAATGAATGATTGTGTACACACGTGAACGATATAAGTATATAGTACTGAACGACGAACGATAAAAAAATGCGTGCGCGAACGGAAGTGACGTTATGACAGGCAATAAGAACATGCGTACTACTTCACAGATAATCATTATCGGACGATCTTTGTACACACTGCAACGATTGAACGATTATCTGTCGAAAAAATCCGCCGGGTTGGATCGGTCAGATTGAACGATAACGGTCGTTATCGTCCAAAAAAACGATCGTTGGAAAATTTGGAGCGCACGATTATCGGTCCGATTGTCGTTATCGTTCGTTTTCGAACGATCGTTATCGTACGTGTGTACTCAGCTTTACACACAGCCACCCTGCCTGCCCGCTGACCTGCTCCATGCTGGTAAGTCACACTTAACGAGCTGGGATTAGGGAATTGAGGTATGTTTGTTTGGTAGATTACAGAACTTCTGCCTCAATAGTGAAAACTTTAGTGAATTTGGAAAAAAAAGTGTAAAATACCAGATAAGGTATTTTACCGAAGACCATTATTTTACCGACCTGCCCTTCGTGAACAGAGCCCAATGGCACAATATTGACCTGATGAAGCAAGACTTACTCTCGTTAAACATATCATCAATAAACGTTTTTTTCACCACACTGGTTGTTTTCATTACGGAAACCGATACTCGTCTCCTTTAAAAACTAATTTATATATTTTGGGCACCTCCTCTTCCTCTTTTCCAGGATTCAGAATGCGTGTACTTTCAAAGTACAGTTTTCCTTTAAAGGGAACCTTAACTGAGAAGGATATGAATGTTTCCTTTTAACCACTTGCCGACCGCACACTCATACCGTGAGGTGGCAAAGTGGTAGCTGGAGGACCAGCGACGCACATCTGCGTCGCCAGGTGCCTCCCTAACTAATCAGGAAAGGCTGCTCGCGCGAGCGGCCGTTTCCTGTTAGATCACGGAGCGGGTCTCCGTGAATAGCCTGCGAGCCGCTGATCGCGGCTCGCAGACTAAATGTAAAACGCAGGAGACGTTTGTCTCCTTTGTTTACATTGAACGGCGCTGCTGCTACAGCAGCGCCGTAAGGCAGATCAGCGATCCCCGGCCAATCAGCGGTCGGGGATCGCCACCATGTGACAGAGGACAGCCTGTCACAGATTGCACAAGACGGATAGCGTCCTGTGCAGCCCCGATCACCAGGGGTGAGAGGGAGGAGAGGGAAGGGGGGAATTTCGACGTGGAGGGGGGCTTTGAGGTGCCCCCCCCCCCCGCAACACCCAGGCAGGCAGGAGCGATCAGACCCCCCCTGCACATTATCCCCATAGGGGGAAAAAAAGGGGGGCGATCTGATCGCTCTGCCTGCAACCTGATCTGTGCTGGGGGCTGTAGAGCCCACCCAGCACAGATCATAAAATAACACGCTGGTCCTAAAGGGGGGGTAAAGGATGAGTCCTCAAGTGGTTAAACAATACCAGCTGCTTGTCAGTCCTGCTGATCTCATTTGCTGCAGTAGTGGCTGAATCACACACCTGAAACAAGCATGCAGCTAATCCAGTCTGACTTTAGTCAGAGCACCTGATCTGCATGCTTCTTCAGGGGCTGTGGCTAAAAGTATTAGAGGCACAGGATCAGCAGGAGAGTCAGGCAACTGGTATTATTTTTAAAGGAAAAATCATTTTCCTTCTCAGTTTAGGTTCCCTTTAAAATCACTATATTTTTTTGTGCTGCAGTATGACACGGCTAAAAATGCAGACTTTCAGTTTTTAATTTAGTTCAGCTTTAAAAGGTAAGCATGAAAATTACTGACAGCTGAAATGATTGTTTGTGAGTGTTTCGGCCATGGCTTTGATGCCTGCCCACACAGAGATGGTCATAGTTTCCAGGCGCTGTGGGAAGTCTCCTGCCTCCCCTTACCCCTACTTCCAAAGTGCAGTACCTGCCGCTCAGCTGAGCCGAGCTTGCATGAACTGTTATAGGATTGCTGTCGGCTGAAATGATCAGAATAGTACTATTGACAGGCAAAACTGTACACAGCTTAAATCTCACTACTAGAGACACTGAAACTGATTTTTTTTTTAAATAATATAATGAATTGGTTGTGTAGTATGGATAATTACTAGAACATTAGTAGCAAAAAAAAAATATTCTCATATTTTTATTTTCAGTTGTATAGTTTTTTTTTTTAATAACATTGCATCATTCTCTAATATTTGCAGGTTACACACTACTCAGCATTCTAAATGATTTTACATAGCAGCAGTGAACTTTTGAACTGTTCTCTGCAGTGAAAAAGAAGATACAATGACTGACAGTTGAGATAACAAGCTTCAGAAGACAGAGCTCTCTGCGACTTTGAAAGTCGTGGAGCTCAATGGCTCTTTTGCACAGATAACAACTGGAGTTTCTTAACTCTTCCTGTACTGGAAACAATATTAGACTTATGTCTCTGCTCCTAAGGTTTTATTTCTTAGCTGTACGACACATACAAATCATATCATATTTTTTTTTCCGCTTCAGTGTCTTTTTAACCCTGCCCTGGTCACATACAGGATGTAATGCAAATGACCAATTAAAGGGAACTCAAGGTGAGAGGAATATGGAGACTGACATATGTATTTCCTTTATAACAATGCACATTGTCTGGCTATCCTGCTGATCCACTGGCTCTACCACTTTAAGCCATAAACTCTGAACAAGCATCCAGATAAGCTGCAGTATTTCTGACTAAACTCTTATAAGATTAGCTACATGCTTGTTTCAAGTGTGTGATTCAGACACTACTGACCAGAAAGATTAGTAGGAAAGCCAGGCAACTGGTATTGTTTAAAAGGAAATAACTATAGCAGCCTCCATATATGTCTCACCTCAGTTCCTTTTAAAGTGGGATTATACTCTCAAAATTAAAATTTCAGTAACTATTCTTAGTCACATAAAAGAACATTTAAAAGCATTCCCCAGCATCCCCCATGAGTAAAAATGTTTATTTTCACTGCAGAGAGCAGTGCAAGCTTGCGTATCTCTGGTCATGGCGAATGTCGGCAAGAATCTCTCTGCCTGTATCTTCACTCTGCACCCTCAGCATAAATTTGAAAGAAATGCGATCGTATCACAGCGCGATTGCGTTTCCTAGTGGAGAACACCACTAAGGCTAGGGGACACACTTGTCTTTCAGTCTTCTGTACAAATTTGTCTGCATGCATTTATTGCTCACTTGGGGCTTGATTCACAAAGCGGTGCTAACTGTTAGCACGCCTGTGAAAAGCCCCTTAGCACGTCTAAAAAAGATTTTTGCGCGCTAATTTGCACGCGAAACGCATCGCGTGCAAAGTTATGCGCGCACACTGCACAGAGCGCAGGGCGCTCCGCGCGAAGTGCCCATTAAAGCCTATGGGACTTAGCACACGCATAGGACTTTGCGCGCGGTAGTTAGCGCACGATCTAATTGAGAAAACCGGTGCTAACCTACTTAGCACCCTGGTTAACGCGCCTAAAGACTTTAGACGTGCTAAGTAGGTTAGCACCGCATAGTGAACCAAGCCCCAAGTGTGTTTGTATGCAGAAAAACGCGCACATTTTTTACAGCAGCTAATGTAATTGATAGCGAAAACTGACAAAATGTGCAGGATTATCCTGCAGGATATCAGTTTGCTTTTTTTCTGATCGCAAGAAACGCATTAAGTGTGAACTAGCCCATTGATTAACCTGAGTTCTCAGTTTGAATCAGTTTTTCTGTGCAAAAAACACACACGAAAATAGTCAAGTGTGTTACCTGCCTTAAAGGGGAACTGAAGAGAGAGGTATATGGAGGCTGTCATGTTTATTTCCTTTTAATCAATACCAGTTGCCTGGCAGCCCTGCTGGTCTATTTCTCTGCAGTAGTATCTGATTAAAACCAGAAACAAGCATGCAGCTAGTCTTGTCAGATCAGACTTATAAGTCTGAACCACTGAAACACCTGATCTGCTGCATGCTTGTTCAGGAGCTATGGCTAATAGTATTAGTTGCAGAGGATCAGCAGGGCTGCCAGGCAACTGGTATTGTCTAAAAGGAAATAAACATGACAGCCTCCATATACCTCTCTCTTCAGTTCCCCTTTAATCTTTTGCACAGTACTGTATATATGGAAAACATCAAGAAATATTAGGAAGCTCCCTCCTGATCGGACAATTCATTTAAGCTATGTACCCACGTCGTGATTTTCCTGAAAATTTTCCTGATGACCAACGATTTATTGAGGGACGAGCGGTCAATACATGATGTCGCAACGTGTATACAGGCGCACGATCACCTGAATGCCGCTTAGCGCCGTGAGGCGATAACGACCGTCACGGCGAATCAGATCTTTTAGATCCCTGATAATTCCGCGCAAAGTACCACGAACGCTTGACTTCCTGTTCATGCCCGTCATGTAACGTCGCTTGCAGGAAGAGGCGTTGCTTAACAACCGTTGTCAAGGGGACGTCACTGGACCAGTTGGGTGGTGAGCACGAGGCTTTAGATTTGATTAATCATTCTGATACACACTTGAAGCATGAAATTAACCAACGTATACATAATGAATTGTCATTTCACCAAGACTGAGGCTGCCACATACTGTAGTAATCAGTGGTAATATGTCGCTAAAGAAGAATAAGGAGATTGTCATGACGATCCTATCAGCACAATTTCTTTAAAAAAATAAAGATCTTTCATTTGGACAGTGAGAGCCCCTTTAAGTCTTCCACCTACGCCGGCTGTAGAATTTATTTTATTCAGATAGGAAGACTACGTCCCATTTCCCATCCTCAATAAATCCTCTCATTTGAGTTTCTCACATCTGATGTTGATCTATTATACGGAGAGATTAGCACCCTCGGAGATACGGTACATTTTGTAATTATTGTAAGAGCAGAGGAGCAAGCGGCACATTTTATCTCCTACAAATTAAATACCTCCCAAACTTCCTCTGGATACATAGATTGCACACAGATAATGGAGCCATCACCTGGGAAATGCGCAGCTCAGATGAAACATCTTTACGACTCGCTGATAAGAGGAATAGAACGGAAATTGGGGAAGTATGGGAAAACATAATATGGCTCTTCTTCCCCTCATCTGACTTAAAGGGAATCTGAAGTGAAAATAAACTTATGATATAATGAATTGTATGTGTAGTACAGCTAAGAAATAAAACATTAGCAGCAAAGAACAGAGTCTCATATTGTTTCCAGTACAGGAAGTACTGAACTTACCTGGGGTTTCCTCCAGTCCCTTGTTGTCCGTGACGTCCCTCAGTGTCCTCCAGGGGGACTTAACGGACAACGAGGGTCTGGATGAAGCCCCAGGTAATTTTATTATGGCTTTTTTTTTGGTCCTGCTCAGGGTCACATTAAGAAACTTCACTTGTTATCTATGCGAAAGAGCTTCTCTGAACTCTCCGGCCAAGCTTGGTCCGCCACACTGCTGTTTTCTGAAGCACTTGTACACCAAAGAAACAGTGAAAGACAACTTCAGATAAGATTTTTCTGCAGAAAAGTTTAAAGGGTAATTAGCTCTGCTCTGTTTCATAGTTTAAAATGCAGAGTGTAGTGTGTAAACTGCAAATATTAGATAATGATGCAATGTTCTAAAAATAAAGCTATATAAACGGAAATATAAATGAAATGTCCGGTGCGTTTGCTGGCCATGCAAAAACTGGGATTTTTTCATCTTGCAGGAATTGTGTACAGATCTTTGCAATATGGGGCCGTGCATTATCATGCTGCAACATGAGGTGATGGTCGTGGATGAATGGCACAACAATGGCCCTCAGGATCTCGCCACGGTGTCTCTGTGCATAATAATATGCACCTGTGTTCATTGTCCATAACATACGCCTACGCCTGCCCATACCATAATCCCACTGCCATCATGGGCCACTCGATACAAGTTGATGTCAGCAAACCGCTCACCCACACAATGCGACACACGCTGTCTGCCATCTGCCCTGAACAGTGAAGACCGGGACTCATCCTAGAACAGAAAGCCTCTCTAACGTGCCAAAGGCCATCGAATGTGCGCATCTGCCCACTCAAATTGGTTATGGCTAAGAAACTACAGTCAGGTCCAGACCCCGGTGAGGGGGCGACGGACATGCAGATGAGCTTCCCTGAGATGGTTTCTGACAATTTGTGCAGAAATTCTTTGGTTGTGCAAACAGACTGTTGCTGCAGTGGTCTGGGTGGCTGGTCTCAGATGATCTTGGAGGTGAACATGCTGCATGTGGAGGTCCTGGGCTGGTGTGGTTACACCTGGTCTGCGGTTGTGAGGCTGGTTGGATGTACGGCCAATTTCTCTGAAACAACTTTGGAGAAGGCTTATGGTAGAGAAATGATCATTCATTTCACGGGCAACAACTCTGGTAGACATTCCTGCAGTCAGCATGGCAATTGCACACTCCCTCAAACGTTGCAACATCTGTGGCATTATGCTGTGTCATCAAACTGCACATTTCAGAGTGGCCTTTTATTGTGGCCAGTCTAAGGCACACCTGTGCAATATTCATGCTGTCTAATCAAAACCTTGATATGCCACACCCGTGAGGTGGAATGGATTATATACATCCAGTGTTGTATCAACACCAGGATCGCTTCTCCTCCGTTTCTCCCCGCAAGGCTCAGTTTCCCAACAATCAGTCCGGGACTAGTTGCTGACCACATGTGGTCGGCGACCTCTGAAGCAGATATTCTTCACTTCACTGACCCGAAGAAGTAGGTTGACTCCCGTGACATGTGTGGTCTGTTTTTTGCGAAAATTGTTTTGGTCTTATTTATAGAACCTGCATAACATACTACACCATAAGGGGCTCCTGTGCTTTTTTTCTCTTTCTGGAAGACCCCAGGTTTTGCAGACCTCTACTTAGTTAATACTTTTGCATCTGCCTGTTAATGTACACTTGCTGCAAATAATTTGATTTGCTGATAAGCTGTGTGTTTTCAACCATAAACTTTGAAATACAAAAACTGGGGCCTCTTGGGAAAGGGAAAGAGGGCGAATTGGGGCGACAACAGGACGGAATGGGGCGACAACTCCTAACCAATTTAGTGAAGGACTTCTTAATATTTTGCATTACAGAAAGCAGGGAATCCCTTCTACACGCCAGCAAATTAGTAAAGCTATATTTACATGTAATCAATCAAATTTTGTTGTGCATTCAAGCACTGCTTAAACTGATGCATTAAACAAGCAGATTTCAGTTCAGTGATAATGACTGAATAGTAATTTCCAGCAGAGGTTGTATACTGTATTCTGAAAAGCGTGAATACAAGAGTGTAATATATACAAGTCACCTCTAGATGGCAACAAACTGCACAAATTTAAAATAGGATATCCTCCTCCTGTCCTGTGTCTGCTGATACAGACAGACAAAAGCAGCATCTATCACCCTGGAATTGTGAGCACACATATTCAGATGCAGCTAGCTTGTTAGTCAACGTAGTACAAAATCACCACCATCGTCCTGCTGCTGGTGGGGTGCTGATTTTCCACCGCTGTCTGACAGTGACCACAGACTCAAACCATCAAGATAATCACACATCACTGCAATAAATCAGGACTGCTGTTGCAGGTAGTGTCCAGTTTATAGGTATGCTATGTATTTTTCTGACATGTGGCAACAACATCATAGTGTGTCATTTAAAGTGTACCCCAGGAGAACCTCAGGTTAAGAAACACATACTTACCCAAGAAGAGGGAGCCCTCTGGGTCCTGTAGAGGCTTCCCATGCTGTCCTCCGGACCTCCGTTACCGCTTGGAGACCCTCTGAAGAAAACCAGTAAGAGCTTGTTGGATTGAAGATCTGGGCTGCCGTGGAAGTCACATGATGCACTTCATGTCTGGAAGTGTGCATGTGACTTAGATCTCAGAATTCTACAACTTGCACGCACGTTTGGGGGCATGAAGATTCTCCTGTTGGCGCTGTCTGCCGCAGGGACAAATCTGCATGCAGTAGTGCAGTGCGGTGTGATGTGCTGCAGAAGTCTCTTCTGCCTCTCAAAAATCACACCACACCACCTGGGGCTTGATTCACTAACCCGTGATAACTGATATCACGGCCATGCTACGCAATTCGCGTGCCAGTGAATTGAGATGCATAGAAGCCAACGGACTTCTGGTTAAGTAAGCCCCTCTCTCCCGTGCACACACCTGCGGCAATTAAGCCTCATTTTAATTCCAAATTCGAGTGGCTTTCTACTCGGAAGCCCATCGCTGCTGACTAATGGGGCATTAGAGATGGTTAATGAAATGCAAATAATTCAGAGTTGGTGCAGCATTATGTACATTTTGCAGGCAAATTTTACAGGTTAAACATGGACCAATCAAATCCTAACAAGGTGGAATTCAGTTGGTTCATTTTCAAGCTGCATTAAATTGTCTACAAAAGTTGCATAACCCTGTAATAACTCAGAACTACTCGCATGTCACGGACTATCCCCCTAATGGGCTTTATGTGTATTCAGCTTCCATACAGAGTCACACTCGTGCAGAAACACGGTTCGCACACGGATCTGTGTTCCCCCGAAATAAATCGCCGTGGAGAGTCCAGATTTGACACGTTTTCCCGGACTGGATGGGAAAACGAGTCCATTGTAAGCCTATGAGAACTGACACTGTCTGCTCTCACTAGGCTAGTCGCTGCATCCTGTCCTCAGCAAGAGAGAATTTTCATTGGTTCATGTTAAACCAATGAAAATTCTCCCTGTTGCTAGGCAGAATTGGCCTCTTGCAGCCTATGGAGAGCCATGTTTCTGCTGGCGTCCAAGCTGTGGAAGGGCCCGAGCGGCGGGACTATCGGTGGCGGCGAGAGGTGTGCAGCAACGAGTTACTGACACGATCGACGTGTGCGAGGACCATAATGTGCCCTGCCATCCAGATCCGTGTCAAATGGATCAGTTTTTCAGAAAAAAAACATGGATCCGAATTGGAACGGGAGAAGAGTGGACCGACCCTTAACTGCATATTGAACTAGCTCTCTCTCACACAAAACTGGCAAGAGTCTGTATCCAGTGCTGATGGTCTGAGATGGATGGGAGTGTAGAAAGAAGTGTGATTGGACTAATTTAGGCTTGGTTCACACATAAATAGGTGTTGAGTCCTGCCAGCTTTTTACAGTTGGCATAAGTTTTGTATGTGTTTCTATGGCTGTGTTCACACATAAAAGGTATACATTTCCAGTCCTGTCAGTTCAGTCTTAGTTTACTATGGGTGTGTTCACACATAAAAGGAGTACATTTCCGGTCCAGTCCTGTCTATTTTGTATCAGTTTTCTATGGGTGCGTTCACACATAAAAGGTCAACATTTCTGGTCCTGTCAGGTAAAACTGATAAACTGATTCAAAACTGATAGGACTGGACCAGAAATGTGCAGATTCACGTGTGAACCAAACAAAGTGAGCCGGAGACGAGACGGGTCTCAGGTTCCATACTTACCTGGGGCTACCTTAAAGGGAACCAGAGATGAACGATTCACACAAAATAAACATATCAGTTGATAGCTTGTAAAGAATAAATGTTCTACCTGATAATTTCGCCACTCTGGTGTGCCTTTTTGAGTGTTTTTTATCCATTATTGCTCCAGGAAAAATCAAATATGGCCGCCGGCTCAAACCTGTTCTGCTTCCGGGTTATAAGTTGTTCTGGATGTGCTGTCTATCCTCTATGAGACTATAGACAAGCAGGGCTGCTGCAGCCTTTCGTCTGTCTGCTTTCAACTATTATTCTGGTATGCTGTGTGGCTGCCTGTAGGAAGTGTCTCTCATAGAAATGAAACTGCATACAGTAGATAATGACTGGCTGCACAGTGCACACAGATACACTGTCTGTTTCAGAGCTTCTTTCTCGGCAGCAGCAGACCCTCCCATGTCAACAGCTCTGAGTATGAAATCTGATCCAGGAGGTGGCAGGCTTGGGCTTGAAAAGACTCCACAGAAGAGTGACTCAGCTATAATGATTCCAGGTCAAACCTCGACTGAATAGTCGGTGGATTCTTATCACAGTTGATAACAGATAGATTAGACTGAGAAGAATAAAACTAAAAGCATGGTAGGTGTTTACTGTCATGTTCCCACTGATAAATGTAATAAAATACATGAGGGTGCTTCGTCTCTGGTTCTCTTTAAGGCTTCTTGCACACAGGGACGGTACAGGCGTACGTTAGTGCAGCCTGTAACGCTCCCCCAATGCACAGCAATGTAACACAAGTGGGCTGTTCACACTGCCCACGTTGCATTACATTGTAACGCAGCAAAGTGCTGCATGCTGTGCGTTCTACGCGGCTAAGCCGCGTTAGACTGTTTGCACATGCTCAGTCATGTTGGGGAGGAGTGGAGAGCGGCCAGGCACATGGCTAATTAATATTCACTGCACTCAGTGACGTGCAGTGTTTACTTCCTGGAGCGGCCGCTCTGTGCGGCGATTGGCCTGGCGGGACCACGTGATGCCGCATGTGTCCAAGAGTACGCATTGCGGCATCACGGACGCCAGAGTGAGCTGCACAACGCGGCTCACTCCGACGTCCACACCAGAGAGCACCAGGCGTTGCGTTAGGGGCACGTTATGTGCCCTAAAACGTCCCCTAAACGCAACGTCCTGGTGTGTAACTAGCCTAAAGGAACACTATCAAACCAAATTGTTCTAAAATGACAATATACAAATAATGTCTAAGTAGCCGTGTAATAATTTTCCTACATTTCATGTTAAATATCAGAGACAAAAGCTTTCATTCATTGTGTGTAAATGTTAGCTTCATTTGGAATGTCTCATTTGCAGAGGTAAATCTCTGCAGTCTGACATGCTAAGAACAGTGTAATATTGAAGCAGAGTTATATGAAAAGCCTGTCAGGTGTCAGATTTCACATACAAATGTTTATGTTGCACACAAGTTACATTTCCTCTCCTCTCTGCAGACAGTTCAGTTAGAGACACAGCAGCTGCTGAGAGTTTTCTCTCTCTCACACACACAGGGTTAACAGATGCACTGTGAGGGAATTTTCCCTCCCCTCATCTTTTAATCTGCCATTAGATTAGAGCAGACTGCCGTCAGTTAAGAGTGAAAGAAATTTGATACAATAAACAAAAAAAAAAGAGAGATAAGCAAATGAAATGTATACATCAATATTTACCAGCACTTCAAGAACTCTCTCAATCCCAAGTAAAAACAAAAACATGTTAATCCATAGTGTTCCTTTAAGCCCCGTTAAAGGAGTTATCATGCAATCTTAAGAAAATAAGTGTTACTCATCCGGGGCTTCCTCCAGCCCCCAGCATGTCCCTCGCTGCAGCTCTCCCTTCAGCCGTTCGCCGCAGCTCCGTCCTGGTCCCCGGCGATGACGTCAGGGCGACCCCCAAGTCGGCCTGTACTGCGCCTGCGCGACCGGTGCTGTCAATCACCGCCACGTGGGTTAGAGTGGACAGTTCTGCGACTGCGCAGTCCGCTCCGGCTCACGTGGCGATGATTGACAGCACCACTTACGCAGGCGCAGTACAGACCGACCTGGTGGTCGCCCTGACATCGCCGGGGACCGGGACAGAGCTGCGGCGAACGGCTGAAGGGAGGGCTGCAGTGAGGGACATGCTGGGAGCTTGGGACTGGAGGAAGCCCCGGGTAAGTAGCACTTATTTTCTTAAGATTGCCTGATAACTGCTTTAAGGCTCCTTGTCCCATGCCTTCTCCCGACTCGGCCAGGCTTTCAGAGACAATTGCGAATGACAGGAGTCACCCAGGGAGACGGCGAGGGACAAGCAGCCTTAATGGGGCCTAAGGAAGCCCCAGGTAAGTAGTGTACTAGAGATGCTACTCGTCTCTGGTACACTTTAAGTGGGCTTAGAAATGTCACTTAACGTTACACACTATGGGGCTGATTCACTATAACAAATAGCAAGCATTACCTCCTGTAACGCTCGCTATCTCCTTTTGCTCCCCTTACTCGACCCCTATGTATGTAAATAATTAAGTTTTTTATCAGCTGCACATAAGAGACATGAACAGGTGGTGAGGGTCAGGGAGTTACGTCTGTGACTGTGCCCAGAGCTGGCTAACAGTATGAAATGCTGCTAATAATCACACAATAAGACACATTTTCCCTCTGTAGCCGCATCATACAAGCAATAGAGAGAGTTTCCTTTGTGCCTAGCGCTGGCATGTGCCGCCAGACGGCGTGCTAGAAGCTGGCTTGGCACATTTCTCCTGTATATACGGTAGCTCTGCAGTTTACTGCCGCCCACGTACCTTCATCATTAGCAGACAGTTTGCCATGGAGTACATCACCCGGCCCAGACGTGACCTCCACAACTGAACAGAGGCTGCAAAATAAGATCAGCTAGTCAATGTGCGCAAATAAATTACAGCTTCTTTCTTAGCCATCAATCACTGGCCCTATGAATTCTGATTTAAAAGATTCCCCCTTGTTAACACTGCTGGGTTTCAGGCTAGAATTTTTAATACTCTGTAGGGCTGCGAGGCAAGACAAAAGAAAAGAGGGAGAAGAAAAAAAGGTTTTATTTTTTTCCTGTTCACTGAGGGACGAGCTCACACAGTTCATGGATTAGAAAGTCTGCATAAACGATGCGGCCAAGAAACGAGCCTGCAAATGCTTCCAGCTTCCTAGCAGATATGCTAATTACAAGGAGAAGAATTGTGTGTCAGAAAGCCATTAGCATGCGCGCAGGACGCATGCACCGGATGATATTAGCGCCTCGTCCTTCTAGCGGGAGAGCAGGATGTGCTGCTGCTGGTGAGATTTGTGAATGGGTGTAATGCCAGTGCAGACAGAGATGGGGGCGTCTGAGCCATATAGTTGTCAGCTTCTGGCAGCGTGAAGCCCAGGAGAAAGCGCTGAGCTCGGCTACATCCCCCTATTGTTCTGTAGCTGGCAGCCTACATAGAGCTGAGCATCTGCCAATGTTACGAGATCAAAGAGGCTTGCTAATCTTCTCAGAGCTGAAGGGAGCGGCGGTGAACTGGCGTGTGAGATTAGCGAGCATCCTGCACCCCAGGAAATCGCAGGCTCCCTGCTCTCGCTTTAGATTGCAAGCTCCGATAGAAAGATATTATTTTCAAAATGTATACCGGCAGGATAGGTTTACTTGTTAGCGCGGCTCATTTGGCTGCTGTTGTCGCATTCGGCTGTGTGACATTTTATCAGTGGTGCAACTAATGCTGGGATCACACAATGCAATTTCTCTGATCCGATCGACGGGTAATCTTCAATGACTTCCTGGTTTAAAGCAAATCTGATGTAAAACAAACAAAAAAAATAGATACTCACCTATGGAGAGGGAAGGCTCTGAGTCATATAAAGCCTTCCCATTCCTCTCATGGTCCCCTCGCTAGAGCGCAGATGCAGTACGGAGCCGCCCGTCGGGCTCCCGAAGCTTCACAGAGCAGTCATCACAGCAAATCAGAACTTTTCAAATCTATCAGCTGATCAAACTGACCACATGCTTCTCTGAGTTCTTCTAGGCAGGGCTATCCCTATTAACAAGGAATTATTTATTTATTTTTTTTAAATAACTTTAGGTTTGCTTTAACAAATGATCATGACCAGTAAATCGGAACTTTACAACTCTATCACATGTGAGTTCTTAAAGAGACTCAGAGACGAAGGACAGTACAGCTCTGATACTTACCCGGGGCTTCCTCCCGCCACATAAACACGTCTAAGCCCCAGGCCGTCCAGCCGCGGTGAGCTCCCTTACCAGCTTCAGTCGATGCCAGTCAGGGTCTACTGCGCATGAGCAGACCTACCGCGCATGTGCAGTAGACCCAGACTCACTAAGGCTGGTAACTGAACTCCCTGCGGCTGAAAGGCAGACCGCGGAGGAAGGCGTGGGAGTAAGACGTGTTTATGGAGCGGGAGGAAGCCCCGGGTAAGTATCAGAGCTGTACTGTCCTTCGTCTCTGAGCATCTGAAGTCTCATAAAATGCAGGCTTTTATCTTAAAAATCTCTTTAACCACTTGAGGACCACAGTGTTAAACCCCCCTAAAGACCAGGCCCTTTTTTTTGTAAAATTGGCCACTGCAGCTTTAAGGCCAAGCTGCAGGGCCGCACAACTCGGCACACAAGTGATTTGTCCCCCCCCCACTCTTCTCTTCCCACCAACAGAGCTTTCTGTTGGTGGGGTCTGATTGCACACCAGGTGTTTTTTTTTTTTTTTTTTATAAATATTTGTTGTTGTTTTTTTATCAAAATCATGTATTTTTTTTTTATTTCCCCTGCAGTGGTCACTCCCTCCCTCCCTATCACTGCGATCGGCTGTCATAGGCTTCAGCCTATGACAGCCTATCACTTCTGGGCCAATGGAGGGGACAGCCGTGTCACACGGCTGTCCCTGGTACAGCTCTGCACCAGATCGCAGTGCTGTATAAGCTTTATAGACGGCTTTATCTAACAGTGTATCCCGCTCGGCGACTGAAGGCCGGGCGGAGCTCCGCCCCTCAAGCAGGAGACGCACGGGCAGCCTGCCCGCGAACTTTTGCATTAGCTGGCCCCAGGACTTTACGCCGATCGGGGTGACGCGGTCGGCAGGAGGTTAACATCAATGCCCTAACAAACACTGCATCCCAACTAAATCACCCCAAACTCCCCAGCAACAATTCATGACTTTCGTGGTCATGGATTTTGCTGCCCAGGAAGGCAGAGCTTTGAGCTGTAGCTCTGCCTCCATGGGCATCAATCAGCGCTGATCGCCGCCTCTACCCGCCCCTCTCAGTGAAGGAAGACTGAGAGGGGCAATTGCAGGTGGAAATACGCGCTGATAGACACGTGTAGAGGCAGACCTGTAGCCAAAAGCACCGCCTCTTCATGGAAGCGCTGTCCGCAATGTGCCCTGGGGAGTTTGGGGGATTTAGTTAGAGTTCAGCCGTGTGGGATGCAGCGTTTTAGTTAGGGCTTTGATATTAAAGAGATTTTTAAAATAAAAACCTGAATTTTGAGAGACTTCAGTCTCTCTTTAAATGCTTTTAATTTTTTTTGTTTTGTTTCTAAATTTCTTTTTGCAGCTTCCAGTATGCAGTATCGGGTCGGTGAGTGGTGGGTTTGTGTGAAGTGAGAGGTATACCTGCACGCGGTGCCCCCTGCTGGTGACATTGCCTTCGATTGTGTCTGACCGAACCCTATCACCTGAATGTTGCTGAACTCATGCAATTCCTGCTACATTTGGTACTGCAGGCACAGGTGTATATCATTATACTTGTTTGGCTGACGGGCTGTCTGCTCACCATATTAAAATGGCAGATTGCTGGCTGGGAGTGAGCATTTGCTTCTCGTGTGTTTTCCATTCAGCATTATATAGAGGCAGTGTGGGTGAATCCCCTGGTGGTGGCAGCACCGAGGCTCGCCGGCACTCCCCCTATTGGTGTTTCATGTGGATTCAGGGGTCTCAGGCAGTGGCAGAGCTCAGGGCCCCTGGCATGTGCCATCCCTATTAACAGGGGATTAACAATTTATTTTTTTTAATCACTTTAGGTTTGCTTTAACAAATGATCATAACCAGCAAATCAGAACCTTACAAATCTATCAGCTGATCAAACTGATCACATGGTTCTCCATTAATTCACCCAGGCAGGACCCTCCCTACTTGTTAAGTGTTAACCATGCTTAATAAAGGTTGAAGAAATAAAATAAAAAACTTATCCTGCAAAGTATCCTGGTTGGGTAGGAGTCTGGCATGTAAGATAATCTTGTAGCCTTAGCTCCTTTATTATTTTCTTATGTTACTTCACCATCATGTCTCATTGACTAAAAGACAATTAACACCAATCCAATATCAATTTAGTTACTATACAGTATTTGGAACTCTCATCTTTCCAAGATTTGTGCTGAAATTCTTCAGAGGCACAAATGATGGGCTGGTATTGGACTTCCCAATATTCTTATGAATTCTATTTGGTATGATTGAATGGCATTGTGATTGGCAGGTCCTACCAATACAGTGATGGGGCTGGTTCTTTTTACTGCATTATAACATGTGGGTGATTGATAGTGATGTTTTTCCTGTGCAAAATTGTGCTTGTGGTATCTATTGTCATTTCCTACTTATGCTGGACTATGTCAACTTTTGGCCTGATGTTGGGCATATTTGTTCACACAGACACACACACAGACACACACGCAGACTCACTTTACAATATTCATTTATGGATTAGTCAGTGTTTGGCCATTGTAAAATCTTTCCTCTACCTTATTTACATTCTGAAATTCTGAAAAGACTTCTCATGGGGAAGGAGGTATCAGCTACTGACTGATATGAAGTTTAATCATTGGTTAAAGTTCCTCTATAGTTAGAGCAACTCAGTGATGGGGTAGACCTTTCTGCAGCCTTTGCAGATGTTAAACTTTCAGCATTACCATAAAAACAGAAGGAACACGACCTTATTCTGCAAACAGCGAATGATATTTATAAAGTTCAATTTTTGAGTGCAAGTCTACTTTAAAGTGCCAGGACATTTTCTGAAAATGTTTCCAGTTCTGCTCCCCTTTGCCACTGAACAATGCAAATAAAGTATATCTGTTATTAAAAACAAATGTCGATTCCATTTTAGTGCTCAAAATTATCTCAACAGAGTTAAAAAGAAGAATGTGCAGGATCATTCACTTTACTCTTCTGTTCTCCTCTCTGAAGCTCACCTGACTTAGCAAAAGCACAGCAGATAAGAGGCAGAGGGAGTTCCTTGCACAAGAGGCAGAGGGCAGAGTGTACATCTGACCTGATCTTTTTTACAAGAGCAAATGTAGCAAGACAGGGAACACTCTTACAAGTTTAAAGGATACCTGAGGTGACATGTGACATGATGAGATAGACATGTGTATGTACACATGTACATAACATAATATGTACAGTAAGTACATACATTTTAGTTCTGGCATACGTCAATGAATGTGTCATTGAGCAAAAACAATAAAACAGTTAAAACTTAAAAAGTAGACTTAAACATAAAATAAAACTTGGAATATCTTAAAAAGTCATTTTTAGGAGAAGGAAGATCGATACAATCGTTTATTTCATTCGTTTATTTTTGCCTTGGGTGTCCTTCAAGATTGCATTTCTGGGATACAATGAAAATGGGCTATAATGCCTGGTACACATGATGCAATATCCCATCAGATTGATGGGTAGAATTGATAATTACCAACATGTTTGATATGCTCCCGAGATCGATTTTCAGATCCCTACTACAGCATAACTTCTCTTGGGCTGAAAGCGAGAATGCTCAAGGTAAGCTTGTGTGTGTGTTCTCTGAACTGTACTGTAACGCTGATTGACAACTAATTACAATTGTAAAGCTCTATGTGGCTGAGAAAAAAAACAAAGCCTTTCAATACAAAATAAGACTATGGGATTCCTTTCTTTTGCACAAGCTTGCTTTTAGAGGAAAAGAGAAAAAAAAAAACAGAGGGGAGAAAGGAAAGGGCTGGTCAGTTTATATTGATCAGAGGGAGGAGCTCAGCAGTCACACATGCAATGTGAGCAAAGTGTGACCATTCTCAGGCTTTACCCACATATGTGGTGGTGAGCATATCTATGTCACCACTACCAAGATAGATGGAATGCTCTGGGGCTCACATTTTACATGTTTAAAAAATAAATGTGTACAGATGCATGCTATGCAGCGCTACATGTAAATCACTTTTTATTGACTGGTGTGACCAGAGCGGATGCTTTGATTTTTAGCACTAGATTCACAGTTTGCACATCCCTCAGGTATGATGTCAAGTAACATGTTTGTTAGAGACAAGACTAATAAGATTTATATTGTCCATTTCTCCTGGCGGACTCAAAGCACCAGAGCTGTAGCCACTAGGACGCGCTCTATAGGTGGTAGCAGTGGTATGGAGTCTTGCCTTATGGTCTCCTACTGAATGGGTACTGCCTTACTGAACAGGAAGAACAGAGATTAGAGCCCTGGTCACCTGTGTCAGAGGCAGAGCCCTTAAAGAGAAACTCAGACGAAAAATTTAACTTTATCCCAATCAGTAGCTGATACCCCCCTTTTACATGAGAAATCTATTCCTTTTCACAAACAGACCATCAGGGGACACTGTATGACTGATATTTGTCAGAATACGCTCTGCTTGCCTTGATTCCCTGGACTGTTTGGTTTCCTATGCAGGTTGCATAGTTCAGTCCAGGGAAAAGGTCAGTTTGTCAGTTTGCAAGGCTGACTGATTTGCATCTACTTATCTTGCAATCTGCTTGTCTGCTTCCTTTGAAGGTTCTCAGTATAAATGTCACTTCCTCCCAGGAATTCCTTGCTCGTCATAGGTTTTGTTTGGTGAAGACTGACTTTAGAGCCTCAGCCTCTTTGTACCTTATTGCTGAATATTGTAGTGTAGTTAATTATTGGAGAGTGCATTTTGCACTCCTATTAGTGCTTTCAGATTTGTGTTATATTTGTACTGTCTAGTTTTATCTTGTTCTGTACTTGCGATTTCTCTGTCTCCAGTGGTGGTTGATAGTGAATCGTTTAGTTTGTTTTGTCTAGAGTAAACGCTTGCTGTTGTCTGGTGTTAAGGCAACCGATTAGCAAGCGTTCTCGCTATCTGTTTGTCTGCGTTTTCCGTGTTCATTTGTTAGTTAGGGTTGGTACGCTTTTGTCACTGTTGTGCTTAACGTGCGGTGACCGTACTATTAACACGCTTGTCACTGCTGCGCATATCGTGCGGTGACCGCGTTTAGGTAGTTAATTTATTTTTCTTGGTGTTCAGATTGTGGTTGTTTGCTGTGTCTTTCATCTCTCATTCATGTTTTGTCTTTGCTCAGTCTTATGTTTCTGACAGCAATCGCCTCCCTTGCGGTTGGCTTTCTTACTCTGGTCTGTTCAGTTGGGATATGTCTACCGTCGCCGGGTGGCGACTAGATTGGTAGACATTCATATAGTTTGTCTCTGTTCTTGCTCTCTTCTGAGTTGCTACTCTGTTTCTATTTCCCAGTGTTGCTTAATCGTGCAATTTCCATCTGGCATCTGTGGTTGTGCAGAGGACCTGTTCCTCTGTACTCCACAGCTCCACCTGCTGGTTGGAGTTCCCCTCTACCAATATATACTGGGTACTCTGCTCCTGTGATTGTAGGGATTTCCATCTGTTTCAGTGCACGTGGTGTGCGCTGACTTTGAAAATCGCCCCCAGGTCATTACAATATTGTGGTGAAACCCCTCCCACAAGAGGAGTACATACTTTTTTGGGCAGTTTCCTGTCTGTGAACCTTGTTGCATTGTGGAAAATAGCTGTTACAGCTGTTTCCAACTGCCAAAAACCATGCAGCAGCTACATCACCTGCCAACACTAAAATGTTCACTGGAGTTCCTCTTTAACCATTACACTATCCAGAAGAGCTATGATGGACTCTGCATTACATACACCCACTATAAGTCCAGTGAAATGCTTAGGTTCCAGGAGCAGAACATGTAGAATATATACTTCTTCCTGCTGTATGAACCTCAGGAAAGCCTGAGCTGATGGAGAAGCTAGCCTGTCATGTCAAATGCTGACAATTTAATGAGCGCTAACACATCAACGCAGGTGTCAAAACTAAGACAGGAAGTGCAAAAATGTAATCATTCATAGAAAGCATGATTTTACTGTCTATTGTGCACAGGATGAAAATTGGAAGCAGAAATTGGTTAACAAATAGTGACTAAACAGTTTTCCATCATTAATAAATAACTGTGGATGCTCACTCTGTGCAGTTCCTGGTGAAGGAGGCTCTTTGCGGTCAGAATCTGGGCTGCCACTGGCTATGTCTAGACACCAGCCTATTTCTAGAGTCAGGGCAGCGTGCACGTTCCAGGTGCAGGTGTCTACAAGTAATTGCAAGTGTGGCTCTTATCAAATGTTCCCAGGCAATGCTGTCACTTTGGTTTCCCTCTATTATTGCTCGTCTGTCTTGCCGTTAAAGCCCAGGCGGTGATTTAACCACCGCGCTGCCTGGAGAGATTCCAGATAGCAATCAGCACCTGAATCCTTGTATGACCTTACGCTGAAAGGTTACAGGGATAAAACGTGCTAATAAATGTCTGATCTTTGCATGCCCCGATATATCCAGACCACTCACCAATCAATTTTAAATTAATTACATTATTTTTACCCAGGGCTGTGGAGATAGTACAAAAATCATCCAACTCAGACTCCTCAGTTTATGAAACCTCAGAGTCCAGGTACCCAAAAAGTTCTCCTACTCCACAGACCTGTTTTTATTTGATAGTTGCCATCAGTGACAAGTGCAAGTCACAATGATTAGTACCACACAGTGAGAAAGGTTGCAAAAAAATAAAGTAGGGGCCTGTACTCACAGGAAGTAGGTGAGCAGACCACACCTCTGGTATCAGGAAACTAACAGGTTCTAGAGCCAATAGTGACTGGATAGTGGTTAAAGGAAATCTAAACTGAGAGGGATATGGATGTTTCCTTTTAAACAATAACAGTTGCCTGACTCTCCTACTGATCTCTTTAGCTGCAGTAGTGGTTCAATCACACACCTGAAACAAGCATGCAGCTAATCCAGTCTGACTTCAGTCAGAGCACCTGATCTGCATGCTTGTTCAGGGGCAGTGGCTAAAAGTATTAGAGGCAGAGAGGATCAGCAAGACTGCCAGGCAACCGGTATTATTGTAAAAGGAAAAATCCCTATCCTTCTCAGTTTAGGTTCCCTTTAAGGGCTCTGCTGCTGACACAGGAGACCAGGGTGTGAATCTCCACTCTTTCTGTTCAGTAAGCCAGCACTTATTCAGGAGGAGACCTTGGGCAAGACACTAACACTGCTACTGCCTATATAGAGTGCACCCTAGTGGCTGCAGCTCAAGCGCTTTGAATCCGCTGGGAGAAAAGCACAATATAAATGTTCTGTGTCTTGTCATAGCATTGCACAGCTGCCAGGAGCATCACTACACAAACGATTTGTCAGTTTGAAAAGGTAAATTACAAAATGTAATACTCATAATTTACACTAACAAGTGCCACTGTTTTCAAAATCAGAGTTGCGCTTTAAATCTTTCTAAAAGCTCTTCTATCAAAAGCATATGGTTATGGTATTATCTATCATCTTAAATATGATGTGCACCACAATCATTACCAGACTCCATCATTGGGCCAAAAGTCTGTTAAATACCAGGGACAAGCACATGTGTAGCAAATATTGCTCAGCGGCTCCACCCACTCCCATCCACATGGAATAGCGACAGGCAACTGTGGAGTCAATAGACACAGAGCAATGCTCAGGGTTGCCCCCATCCTGAACTAGAATATCCCAACAGGAAATTCAGCCTCCTATTTAAAGGGAACCGGACGTGAGAATAATTTGGAGGCTGCCATCTTGTTAGGCTTGGAGGTGTAATCTCCACAGTCAGCATGCAACACATAAGCTGACGTGAAGGAGGTACACACACCAGCACAAGGAATCAGGATATCCCCAGTTTAGTGGAGGAGAGGACTGACTCCAATAGGAGATTGTGGTGCACAGAGCCGGTGCAGATCCGAACAGCCACAAACAACACTTTCGTAATAACGTCTCAGCGCAAAGTAGCGCTGAGCGCATAAACCAGGACTGAGGAGATCAGGACAGGTAGACAGAATGAACGCTTGCTTAACTAGCCACTACTTAGTGACAGCAAGCGTCCACAATAAAACAGACTGGAATGAGGTAGCCAATGCGTTTGCAGCAATGGCGTGCCTCACAAAGACAGGACAGGATAGTCAGGAAATAGCAGGATCAAGATAGATGAACGTAACACAGATAAATATACAATAAGTATGATATCCTAGCGTATTACAATTACAGCTATCAATGAAACTATTTGTAACGTCTGACTAACATATGTATATATCGGCAATGAACCGATATATGACATAAGCAGGAACTCTGACTAAGGCTGGAGTAATACAGGGAACAGGACTCAGAAGGATTCGCTATCTCTTCGCAGAGATGAACGCAATCCACAAACAGGATCAGGAACAGGATAACTAGCTCAGCGTGCTGGAACGCTGACTAACGGAACATAGGATATAAACAGTTCGTGTACGTATATATCAGCGACACTGATGTATCAACGTAACACGAATACAAGGAAAATAATAAACGTGCAAGTATGCGTATATATTGGCGATGAACCAATATATGACACAAGACAAGCAAAGTAACAACTTCTAGAACAAGAGCAGAACTAGGAGGACTCGCTGACCCCTTCGCAGGAGTCAGCGCAGTCCACACGGACTAGGAACGCGGTGGGGCACGAGCAGAGTAACAGACTGAATCTGAGACTATGGTAGCCCATCAGGCATTGCAGGAAGCAGTTCTTTATACTGAGGTCATCCAATGGGAGCAGACCTGCAGATTCCCACACAAGTGAATGGTAACTAATCACAGGCTGACAGCAGGAAAAGGCAGACAATGATATGCAGCCTGCAGGAAAGGGACTGCCCCTCCACTGCAGCAGACAATGTTTGTTTACACAAAAGCATATTAAACTGTCATTAACTTCAGAGCGACTGCAGATGGAATCAGTAACTAGTTTAAGTGCAAACCAAACTATGCAAGAAAATGTATGTAATGACATCAGAACTGCTTGGGTTACAATACCACTGCAGCCAGCAGTAAACGCTGCAGACATGATCATAACATTACCCCCCCCCCCCCCCCTTAAAAGCGGATACCAGACGCTTTTCAAAACTGAAATTCCCAACAAAACAATCTGACTGATAATTCATGATGACCGGGACAGCCCGGCAAGACCAAATTCCAGAATCAGTCCCCACAAGACTGGACCCATCAGAACCAGAACCTACAGAACCATGCCCGTCAGCACTACAAGCCTCAGTGTGATACCCATCAGAACCACGACTTCCAGAAAAAAGCCCCCAGAAACTCTCTGAGCGATACCCACCGCCTTCCCGGGACTGTCCAAAAACGCCAAAGCCTTTGCAATGCCCACCGGAACTGTCCCTACCAACACAAAACCCACCGTTGAACCAGTCCAAGGTACCAGGACAAGTTTCCTCAGAGATCTCCCAGAACACTTGGAAGCTCCAAAGAGATCCGTACACAGGTCAGAACGCCCCTTAGGCTCACATGGAGAACCATCAAGAACCCCTATGGAACCCAGGGCAACTCTAGAGTCAGGGTCACAAGGACAAACATCAAGATCAGGGTTTTTAGGGACCAGAACCATCTCCGGGCATGCAGGCCAACCGGCAACATCAGAACATGTCTCCACTAGGGAAGCGTGTGAGCACGCCAACACAGACACATTTGGGCACTCTGGCATATGAAGCACATCTGGGCACACCGGCACAAGAGAGACTTCTGGGCATGTCAAGGAACTGCGAACCTCAACGTCAGTCAAGGTAGGATCGAAACCAGGACTGGGCAAAAAAAAATCATCATGACTAGACTTCACAGTTACTGGATTCTCACTAAAAAATGCAGGATCAGACTTAGATGTCTCTGATTCCAGCAAGGTTATTAACAAATCATGTTCAAGGGCATTTACAAGACAGGACAAATCTTCTGATGTATGCACTGAACTAGACAGGGTTCCCATAAGAAAAAGAGGAGAACCGAGAGCCCAATATGGTGTAGTATGTCAAGGTAATTGGATAATTGAAAAGAGTATAAAAAGAATACTCACAAACCAGGGTTACCTCCAGGCAACCACTGTATAGGCAGGTGAGGAGATTAACCTGTCCCCACTCAGGATTAAGAAGTCGCTCTCTGTAGGCTTGAAAACAAGAAGGGGTATCCCCCTCCACCAAAGGTGGATACAATCAGTGTTATAGTAGAGAACAGAGGCGCCAAAAGGATAAAAACAATATTTAAAAGTTTTAAAAATTGCTAAGGAGGCAGTGGTGGACTTACCTCCCACAAGCAGACACAACAGACTGTGTATTCACAAAAGGGATATTTATTGGTATACTCCAAAAAAGATCGCAACGCGTTTCGCAGGCCAAGCACGCTTCATCAGGCAAATACAGGAAGGAGCACACAACAGCAGTATGTCCAGACAGCACCTGGCGCCTCAGTCGTATAGGTTCCCATAACTTCTTCTGGACTAGACAGAGACTCATCAAATACACTGGATTGGAGCTCATGAAGGGCTGCAAAACAAGTCAGTAGTGCAGCAATCCCCACTGAACTAGGCAAAACTGAGTAACTCACTGGACAGAAAGGGGACTCTGGAACTTCTGCCACACCGGCCAGAGAACCAGAATTTTCCAGGATACAGGGCTGGGTTTCAGAAACACTCATTAACCCGGACTGAAATTCTGAGATTTCTATTATTTTTTCCAGCGAGTCAGAATTATCCATGTTACAGGGCAAGACTTTTGAAACATTCAGAGGACAGGGCTGGAGTTCCTCGGCTGTTACAACACTGGAGAGGAGAGTAGTATGTGGCAAGCACCAATGGTGGACCAGGGAAAACTCTGACGTGCTAAGGACTCCAGTCACCTGTGCATCCCAGGCGTCTCCTCCAATAGTATTCCAATGAGTCAGCACCGTCTTCAGTATAAAAGCTCTTTATTCAAATTCCATAAAAATCATGGCATGCAAGCAGTCAGCGACAGCTCCGCTGTTTCGGGCTATCTGCCCTTTCTCAAGCTGTATAGCCAGTCATCCACATTAAATCACAATAAAATCCTTCCTTATATACTATATACAAAGACCAGGTGACCAGGGCGCAGCCAATCAGACGCATGGAGCCGCCGGCGGACCTGATGGAAGACTTCAGGTATAACATGCAAATCATGTCCTATCTACGCCCCTTGCTGACATCATACAAGAGAAACACCTCCCACTCTCATACTAGCAATGTATGGATACCTCCTACCGCCGTCAGCTCTGCAGTCACGCAAGCGCGGACATTCCCTCCATCCACCTCCTTATTTCCGCATACGTCACTTACTATATTCCGCATGACGCGTAAGGCAACCACTCTGCCCCCTCGCGTCCAGCCAATCACATACGCGTTACTCGGTCGCTTAGCGACCAGACGCTATGCAAATAGACGAGGATTACAATCCCACAACGTCTATACATATTATAACTCGTATTTGTATTTAGCAACAGAGGGGACCAAGGGACATATCCGCACTCACCCACCGCAGCATGCAGCGAATACCCTGGAGATTGGGAGTTGAGCCAGCGGCCACATTCATCAGCTGTATACGTCCCAGTCACCTGCAAAACAGTACAAAATCAATACACAGAACTATATACTGTCGCACCTAAATACACGGTAGCAGGTCATACTCCTTATTCAGGCCTCCCCTCCCTAGGGTGCCCAATCTTTTAATCCACATTGCTTCCTTTTTTAACAATAATTTATGGCGATCCCCTCTGCGCAAGCGCAATGGTGCATGATCTATGACCTGCACTCTGAGTTGTGATACACTATGCCTACACTCTTTAAAATGGCATGCCACAGTCTGGTCTCTACTGTCCCCCCTAATTGTAGATTTATGTGAAGAAATTCTGTCTCTCAATGGTTGTGTGGTTTTTCCCACATATCCTAGACCACAAGGGCATTTAATTAGATAAACAACGAAACTAGAATCACATGAGAAATAGCCCCTAATTAGGGGCTATTTCTCATGTGATTCTAGTTTCGTTGTTTATCTAATTAAATGCCCTTGTGGTCTAGGATATGTGGGAAAAACCACACAACCATTGAGAGACAGAATTTCTTCACATAAATCTACAATTAGGGGGGACAGTAGAGACCAGACTGTGGCATGCCATTTTAAAGAGTGTAGGCATAGTGTATCACAACTCAGAGTGCAGGTCATAGATCATGCACCATTGCGCTTGCGCAGAGGGGATCGCCATAAATTATTGTTAAAAAAGGAAGCGATGTGGATTAAAAGATTGGGCACCCTAGGGAGGGGAGGCCTGAATAAGGAGTATGACCTGCTACCGTGTATTTAGGTGCGACAGTATATAGTTCTGTGTATTGATTTTGTACTGTTTTGCAGGTGACTGGGACGTATACAGCTGATGAATGTGGCCGCTGGCTCAACTCCCAATCTCCAGGGTATTCGCTGCATGCTGCGGTGGGTGAGTGCGGATATGTCCCTTGGTCCCCTCTGTTGCTAAATACAAATACGAGTTATAATATGTATAGACGTTGTGGGATTGTAATCCTCGTCTATTTGCATAGCGTCTGGTCGCTAAGCGACCGAGTAACGCGTATGTGATTGGCTGGACGCGAGGGGGCAGAGTGGTTGCCTTACGCGTCATGCGGAATATAGTAAGTGACGTATGCGGAAATAAGGAGGTGGATGGAGGGAATGTCCGCGCTTGCGTGACTGCAGAGCTGACGGCGGTAGGAGGTATCCATACATTGCTAGTATGAGAGTGGGAGGTGTTTCTCTTGTATGATGTCAGCAAGGGGCGTAGATAGGACATGATTTGCATGTTATACCTGAAGTCTTCCATCAGGTCCGCCGGCGGCTCCATGCGTCTGATTGGCTGCGCCCTGGTCACCTGGTCTTTGTATATAGTATATAAGGAAGGATTTTATTGTGATTTAATGTGGATGACTGGCTATACAGCTTGAGAAAGGGCAGATAGCCCGAAACAGCGGAGCTGTCGCTGACTGCTTGCATGCCATGATTTTTATGGAATTTGAATAAAGAGCTTTTATACTGAAGACGGTGCTGACTCATTGGAATACAACACTGGAGAGGGACTCAACAACATTGGTTAAATCAGACTGTGTACAGGGCAAGGTATCTAACACACTTGCTGACGAGGACAATATTTCAATGGCTTCTGCTTCGCTGGGCAGAAATTCATCAAGTTTTATTAGAGCAGACTGTAATTCCAAAACAGCTGCTAGACAAGTGAATATTACTGCAATACCAACTGAGGTAAGCAGTGCCTCAGACTCCTCTGCTAGAGGGTTTGAAGTATCCAAAGTACTGGGTGAAGCATAAGACTCTGTGACCACAGCTTCACTGGACAGGATCACTGAACAGTCCATATTGCAGGGCAAAACCATGGAAGCACCTGCTGGACAGCATAATGATTCTGTGACCTGAGTTTTATTGGAGAGATCTACTGCACAATTCATGGTACAGGGCAAGTTCACTGGAACATTTTCTGAACATGGTAATAATTCTGCGATTTCGGATTCACATAGCAGACGCTCTGAGTTATTCACGAAACTAGAGCGAGGTGCAGAAACAGGAAGATCAAAACACAATGTCTGCGCATCTGAATCACCATTCAATTGTGAAATTGGAAAATTCAGATGCTGCGGTTCTGAGGTTTCTGGACAGGATTGCTGGGACTCGGAAACTGATGTAGTGCATCTATTGGCATCTGCTGGATCAGACAGGAGTTGAACTTTATTAACACAGGTAATTTCTGCAGAAGTGTTTGCAGAGACAGGCAAGATTTTTCTGGTGTCTGTTGCACTGAACAAAGACTCATGAGTACTGGCTAGGCTGGACTCAGAAGTCAGCAGGACCTCTGGATTCTCTGCTGAGAAATTTGTGCAGGGCAAAGTTAAGAAAGTATCAGTGGCTTCTGTTTTACTGGGAAGTAACACTGAGTTATCCATGGTACAGGGTGGAGTTACAGGAACATTCACAAAACATGGCAGGGACTCAGTAACTGGAGAAGTGGGACAGTCTCCAATTGACAGTGTGTCTTCCCTGGTATCAACTGATTGAATCGCATAAAAATCGTCCAAAATCATTTTCCACACATCGATCAATGGAGCCACAAAGTCATACCCACACACACCAGTTTTTATTAGGTTATAGGCAGACTTAATGCATGCATTCAATACTAATTCACTTTTTGCACTGTAAAATTGACAAAATGAACTTGAATCATTCTTCCATTCATTGACCAGAGCCTCCATCTCTCCTTTCTCAAATGGAGGATTCCAAGCATACTTAACAGGCAGATCACAGTTTGCAAATGTGGTTATGGCAGAAACATACATTGGATTATTTAGCAGGCGATTGGCAGATTTCTTATTCTTAAGGATCTCCAAAACTTGTAGCAAGTGTTGGACTGTAGTGTATGCAAATTTTTCTTGCTGCACGAATAGATTGATTTGTTCAATACTCTGTAATATATCCTCATAATCATACTCAGATAATTCTTTTAAACAAAAATCTTTATTTTCCCTAGCCAGTGATGAAAGTTCATTAGTAGTTTCATAAGTCCATTTAACTCCCCTGAAAGCCAATTTTCATTTCATTATCTGTTAATGGCAGAATCTCATTGCAAGTCTGATGCGCAGTCGCTAAAGATAACGATTCTGCAGATTGGACACGTTTCTTAGAACGTTTGCGTTTTGCCTTTGACCTTGCTGTTTTTGGTTTTTTATTCAAAGCTGCAGGAAAATTATCAGTAACACTTTCTGCTTGCTGCTCATTCTTGCAAGCAATTGAAGGAGCAGCTGATTGGCCTGCTGCCAGGAGTTCATTAAGAGGAAAAGGCAATGGATCTATGCGCAACCAATTGTGAATTACAAAAGCTATAAATTGCAAAGGACTTTGTCTAAACTGAGTGTGATCTAAGACATCAATTGCCCAATCAAAAAGTTTGCCCTTAAAAAGAGCACAAACAATCCAATCAGACCAGGTAGAAATTGCAGAAGCCCGAAAGTCGGGATTGGCCAGAACTTTAACCAATTCTGATATAAATTTGTCTGTAACTTCAGGACCAAGCTTTTCAAATTTTTTAAAAGAGCAGGACCCCTGACAAACAGTGTCATAATTTCTGGAAATTCCCCCCACAATAGGGATTGGTAATGGGGCTACCATAATGTTAAGCTTGGAGGTGTAATCTCCACAGTCAGCATGCAACACATAAGCTGACGTGAAGGAGGTACACACACCAGCACAAGGAATCAGGATATCCCCAGTTTAGTGGAGGAGAGGACTGACTCCAATAGGAGATTGTGGTGCACAGAGCCGGTGCAGATCCGAACAGCCACAAACAACACTTTCGTAATAACGTCTAAGCGCAAAGTAGCGCTGAGCGCATAAACCAGGACTGAGGAGATCAGGACAGGTAGACACAATGAACGCTTGCTTAACCAGCCACTACTTAGTGACAGCAAGCGTCCACAATAAAACAGACTGGAATGAGGTAGCCAATGCGTTTGCAGCAATGGCGTGCCTCACAAAGACAGGACAGGATAGTCAGGAAATAGCAGGATCAAGATAGATGAACGTAACACAGATAAATATACAATAAGTATGATATCCTAGCGTATTACAATTACAGCTATCAATGAAACTATTTGTAACGTCTGACTAACATATGTATATATCGGCAATGAACCGATATATGACATAAGCAGGAACTCTGACTAAGGCTGGAGTAATACAGGGAACAGGACTCAGAAGGATTCGCTATCTCTTCGCAGAGATGAACGCAATCCACAAACAGGATCAGGAACAGGATAACTAGCTCAGCGTGCTGGAACGCTGACTAACGGAACATAGGATATAAACAGTTCGTGTACGTATATATCAGCGACACTGATGTATCAACGTAACACGAATACAAGGAAAATAATAAACGTGCAGGTATGCGTATATATTGGCGATGAACCAATATATGACACAAGACAAGCAAAGTAACAACTTCTAGAACAAGAGCAGAACTAGGAGGACTCGCTGACCCCTTCGCAGGAGTCAGCGCAGTCCACACGGACTAGGAACGCGGTGGGGCACGAGCAGAGTAACAGACTGAATCTGAGACTATGGTAGCCCATCAGGCATTGCAGGAAGCAGTTCTTTATACTGAGGTCATCCAATGGGAGCAGACCTGCAGATTCCCACACAAGTGAATGGTAACTAATCACAGGCTGACAGCAGGAAAAGGCAGACAATGATATGCAGCCTGCAGGAAAGGGACTGCCCCTCCACTGCAGCAGACAATGTTTGTTTACACAAAAGCATATTAAACTGTCATTAACTTCAGAGCGACTGCAGATGGAATCAGTAACTAGTTTAAGTGCAAACCAAACTATGCAAGAAAATGTATGTAATGACATCAGAACTGCTTGGGTTACAATACCACTGCAGCCAGCAGTAAACGCTGCAGACATGATCATAACACATCTTTAATCTTTAATACTGTTAGTTGCTTGACTTCTGTGCTGATTAGGGATGGTCAATGAGATGCAAATCATTTCAAGTAGATGCAAGATTATGAAACTTTTACATGCAAATGTATGCAGCTTGAAAATGGACCAATCGATTTTTACCTCAGCAGTATTTGATTGGTTCATTTTCAAGCTACATAAATTTGCATAGAAATTTTGCATAACGCTGCATCAACTTGAAATTATTTGCATCTGATTGATCATACCTAAAGCTGATGCTCTGCCTCTAACACTATAAGTCACTGGCCCAGCATGTCCATTCAGATGAGATGCTGTGACTCAGGTCTGACTCCACTGGCTGCACGCTTGTTGCAGATGTGTGACTCAGGTCTGACTCCACTGGCTGCACGCTTGTTGCAGATGTGTGACTCAGGTCTGACTCCACTGGCTGCACGCTTGTTGCAGATGTGTGACTCAGGTCTGACTCCACTGGCTGCACGCTTGTTGCAGATGTGTGACTCAGGTCTGACTCCACTGGCTGCACGCTTGTTGCAGACGTGTGACTCAGGTCTGACTCCACTGGCTGCATGCTTGTTGCAGATGTGTGACTCTGGTCTGACTCCACTGGCTGCATGCTTGTTGCAGATGTGTGACTCAGGTCTGACTCCACTGGTTGCATGCTTGTTGCAGATGCTGTGACTCAGGTCTGACTCCACTGGCTGCATGCTTGTTGCAGATGTGTGACTCAGGTCTGACTCCACTGGCTGCATGCTTGCTGCAGATGTGTGACTCAGGTCTGACCCCACTGGCTGCACGCTCGCTGCAGATGTGTGACTCAGGTCTGACTCCACTGGCTGCACGCTTGTTGCAGATGCTGTGACTCAGGTCTGACTCCACTGGCTGCATGCTTGTTGCAGATGTGTGACTCTGGTCTGACTCCACTGGCTGCATGCTTGTTGCAGATGTGTGACTCTGGTCTGACTCCACTGGCTGCATGCTTGCTGCAGATGTGTGACTCAGGTCTGACTCCACTGGCTGCACGCTTGCTGCAGATGTGTGACTCAGGTCTGACTCCACTGGCTGCACACTTGTTGCAGATGCTGTGACTCAGGTCTGACTCCACTGGCTGCATGCTTGTTGCAGATGTGTGACTCTGGTCTGACTCCACTGGCTGCACGCTTGTTGCAGATGTGTGACTCAGGTCTGACTCCACTGGTTGCATGCTTGTTGCAGATGCTGTGACTCAGGTCTGACTCCACTGGCTGCATGCTTGTTGCAGATGTGTGACTCAGGTCTGACTCCACTGGCTGCATGCTTGCTGCAGATGTGTGACTCAGGTCTGACTCCACTGGCTGCACGCTCGCTGCAGATGTGTGACTCAGGTCTGACTCCACTGGCTGCACGCTTGTTGCAGATGCTGTGACTCAGGTCTGACTCCACTGGCTGCATGCTTGTTGCAGATGTGTGACTCTGGTCTGACTCCACTGGCTGCATGCTTGTTGCAGATGTGTGACTCTGGTCTGACTCCACTGGCTGCATGCTTGCTGCAGATGTGTGACTCAGGTCTGACTCCACTGGCTGCACGCTTGCTGCAGATGTGTGACTCAGGTCTGACTCCACTGGCTGCACACTTGTTGCAGATGCTGTGACTCAGGTCTGACTCCACTGGCTGCATGCTTGTTGCAGATGTGTGACTCTGGTCTGACTCCACTGGCTGCATGCTTGTTGCAGATGTGTGACTCTAGTCTGACTCCACTGGCTGCATGCTTGTTGCAGATGTGTGACTCAGGTCTGGCTCCACTGGCTGCATGCTTGTTGCAGATGCTGTGACTCTGGTCTGACTCCACTGGCTGCATGCTTGTTGCAGATGCTGTGACTCTGGTCTGACTCCACTGGCTGCATGCTTGCTGCAGATGTGTGACTCTGGTCTGACTCCACTGGCTGCACGCTTGCTGCAGATGTGTAACTCAGGTCTGACTCCACTGGCTGCATGCTTGTTGCAGATGCTGTGACTCAGGTCTGACTCCACTGGCTGCATGCTTGTTGTAGATGCTGTGACTCTGGTCTGACTCCACTGGCTGCATGCTTGTTGCAGATGTGCGACTCTGGTCTGACTCCACTGGCTGCACGCTTGTTGCAGATGTGTGACTCTGGTCTGACTCCACTGGCTGCACGCTTGCTGCAGATGTGTGACTCAGGTCTGACTCCACTGGCTGCATGCTTGTTGCAGATGCTGTGACTCAGGTCTGACTCCACTGGCTGCATGCTTGTTGCAGATGTGCGACTCTGGTCTGACTCCACTGGCTGCACGCTTGTTGCAGATGTGTGACTCAGGTCTGACTCCACTGGTTGCATGCTTGTTGCAGATGCTGTGACTCAGGTCTGACTCCACTGGCTGCATGCTTGTTGCAGATGTGTGACTCAGGTCTGACTCCACTGGCTGCATGCTTGCTGCAGATGTGTGACTCAGGTCTGACTCCACTGGCTGCATGCTTGCTGCAGATGTGTGACTCAGGTCTGACTCCACTGGCTGCACGCTTGTTGCAGATGCTGTGACTCAGGTCTGACTCCACTGGCTGCACGCTTGTTGCAGATGCTGTGACTCAGGTCTGACTCCACTGGCTGCATGCTTGTTGCAGATGTGTGACTCTGGTCTGACTCCACTGGCTGCATGCTTGTTGCAGATGTGTGACTCAGATCTGGCTCCACTGGCTGCATGCTTGTTGCAGATGCTGTGACTCTGGTCTGACTCCACTGGCTGCATGCTTGCTGCAGATGTGTGACTCTGGTCCGACTCCACTGGCTGCACACTTGCTGCAGATGTGTGACTCAGGTCTGACTCCACCGGCTGCACGCTTGTTGCAGATGCTGTGACTCAGGTCTGACTCCACTGGCTGCCCGCTTGTTGCAGATGCTGTGACTCTGGTCTGACTCCACTGGCTGCATGCTTGTTGCAGATGTGCGACTCTGGTCTGACTCCACTGGCTGCACGCTTGTTGCAGATGCTGTGACTCAGGTCTGACTCCACTGGCTGCATGCTTGTTGCAGATGCTGTGACTCAGGTCTGACTCCACTGGCTGCACGCTTGTTGCAGATGTGTGACTCAGGTTTGACTCCACTGTCTGCACGCTTGTTGCAGATGCTGTGACTCAGATGTGTGACTCAGGTCTGACTCCACTTGCTGCACGCTTGCTGCAGATGTGTGACTCAGGTCTGACTCCACTGGCTGCACGCTTGTTGCAGATGCTGCGACTCTGGTCTGACTCCACTGGCTGCATGCTTGTTGCAGATGCTGTGACTCTGGTCTGACTCCACTGGCTGCATGCTTGTTGCAGATGTGCGACTCTGGTCTGACTCCACTGGCTGCACGCTTGTTGCAGATGCTGTGACTCTGGTCTGACTCCACTGGCTGCATGCTTGTTGCAGATGTGTGACTCAGGTCTGGCTCCACTGGCTGCATGCTTGTTGCAGATGCTGTGACTCTGGTCTGACTCCACTGGCTGCATGCTTGCTGCAGATGTGTGACTCTGGTCTGACTCCACTGGCTGCACGCTTGCTGCAGATGTGTGACTCAGGTCTGACTCCACTGGCTGCACGCTTGTTGCAGATGCTGTGACTCAGGTCTGACTCCACTGGCTGCATGCTTGTTGCAGATGTGTGACTCTGGTCTGACTCCACTGGCTGCATGCTTGTTGCAGATGTGTGACTCTGGTCTGACTCCACTGGCTGCACACTTGTTGCAGATGCTGTGACTCTGGTCTGACTCCACTGGCTGCATGCTTGTTGCAGATGTGCGACTCTGGTCTGACTCCACTGGCTGCATGCTTGTTGCAGATGCTGTGACTCAGGTCTGACTCCACTGGCTGCATGCTTGTTGCAGATGTGTGACTCAGGTCTGACTCCACTGGCTGCACGTTTGCTGCAGATGTGTGACTCAGGTCTGACTCCACTGGCTGCACGTTAGTTGCAGATGCTGTGACTCAGGTCTGACTCCACTGGCTGCACGCTTGCTGCAGATGTGTGACTCAGGTCTGACTCCACTGGCTGCATGCTTGTTGCAGTTGCTGTGACTCTGGTCTGACTCCACTGTCTGCATGCTTGTTGCAGATGCTGTGACTATGGTCTGACTCCACTGTCTGCATGCTTGTTGCAGATGTGTGACTCAGGTCTGACTCCACTGGCTGCACGCTTGCTGCAGATGTGTGACTCAGGTCTGACTCCACTGGCTGCACGCTTGTTGCAGATGCTGTGACTCTGGTCTGACTCCACTGGCTGCATGCTTGTTGCAGATGTGTAACTCAGGTCTGGCTCCACTGGCTGCACGCTTGTTGCAGATGTGTGACTCTGGTCTGACTCCACTGGCTGCATGCTTGCTGCAGATGTGTGACTCAGGTCTGACTCCACTGGCTGCACGCTTGCTGCAGATGTGTGACTCAGGTCTGACTCCACTGGCTGCACACTTGTTGCAGATGCTGTGACTCAGGTCTGACTCCACTGGCTGCATGCTTGTTGCAGATGTGTGACTCTGGTCTGACTCCACTGGCTGCATGCTTGTTGCAGATGTGTGACTCTAGTCTGACTCCACTGGCTGCATGCTTGTTGCAGATGTGTGACTCAGGTCTGGCTCCACTGGCTGCATGCTTGTTGCAGATGCTGTGACTCTGGTCTGACTCCACTGGCTGCATGCTTGTTGCAGATGCTGTGACTCTGGTCTGACTCCACTGGCTGCATGCTTGCTGCAGATGTGTGACTCTGGTCTGACTCCACTGGCTGCACGCTTGCTGCAGATGTGTAACTCAGGTCTGACTCCACTGGCTGCATGCTTGTTGCAGATGCTGTGACTCAGGTCTGACTCCACTGGCTGCATGCTTGTTGTAGATGCTGTGACTCTGGTCTGACTCCACTGGCTGCATGCTTGTTGCAGATGTGCGACTCTGGTCTGACTCCACTGGCTGCACGCTTGTTGCAGATGTGTGACTCTGGTCTGACTCCACTGGCTGCACGCTTGCTGCAGATGTGTGACTCAGGTCTGACTCCACTGGCTGCATGCTTGTTGCAGATGCTGTGACTCAGGTCTGACTCCACTGGCTGCATGCTTGTTGCAGATGTGCGACTCTGGTCTGACTCCACTGGCTGCACGCTTGTTGCAGATGTGTGACTCAGGTCTGACTCCACTGGTTGCATGCTTGTTGCAGATGCTGTGACTCAGGTCTGACTCCACTGGCTGCATGCTTGTTGCAGATGTGTGACTCAGGTCTGACTCCACTGGCTGCATGCTTGCTGCAGATGTGTGACTCAGGTCTGACTCCACTGGCTGCATGCTTGCTGCAGATGTGTGACTCAGGTCTGACTCCACTGGCTGCACGCTTGCTGCAGATGTGTGACTCAGGTCTGACTCCACTGGCTGCACGCTTGTTGCAGATGCTGTGACTCAGGTCTGACTCCACTGGCTGCACGCTTGTTGCAGATGCTGTGACTCAGGTCTGACTCTACTGGCTGCATGCTTGTTGCAGATGTGTGACTCTGGTCTGACTCCACTGGCTGCATGCTTGTTGCAGATGTGTGACTCAGATCTGGCTCCACTGGCTGCATGCTTGTTGCAGATGCTGTGACTCTGGTCTGACTCCACTGGCTGCATGCTTGCTGCAGATGTGTGACTCTGGTCCGACTCCACTGGCTGCACACTTGCTGCAGATGTGTGACTCAGGTCTGACTCCACCGGCTGCACGCTTGTTGCAGATGCTGTGACTCAGGTCTGACTCCACTGGCTGCCCGCTTGTTGCAGATGCTGTGACTCTGGTCTGACTCCACTGGCTGCATGCTTGTTGCAGATGTGCGACTCTGGTCTGACTCCACTGGCTGCACGCTTGTTGCAGATGCTGTGACTCAGGTCTGACTCCACTGGCTGCATGCTTGTTGCAGATGCTGTGACTCAGGTCTGACTCCACTGGCTGCACGCTTGTTGCAGATGTGTGACTCAGGTTTGACTCCACTGTCTGCACGCTTGTTGCAGATGCTGTGACTCAGGTCTGACTCCACTGGCTGCATGCTTGTTGCAGATGCTGTGACTCTGGTCTGACTCCACTGTCTGCATGCTTGTTTCAGATGTGTGACTCAGGTCTGACTCCACTTGCTGCACGCTTGCTGCAGATGTGTGACTCAGGTCTGACTCCACTGGCTGCACGCTTGTTGCAGATGCTGTGACTCAGGTCTGACTCCACTGGCTGCATGCTTGTTGCAGATGCTGTGACTCTGGTCTGACTCCACTGGCTGCATGCTTGTTGCAGATGTGCGACTCTGGTCTGACTCCACTGGCTGCACGCTTGTTGCAGATGCTGTGACTCTGGTCTGACTCCACTGGCTGCATGCTTGTTGCAGATGTGTGACTCAGGTCTGGCTCCACTGGCTGCATGCTTGTTGCAGATGCTGTGACTCTGGTCTGACTCCACTGGCTGCATGCTTGCTGCAGATGTGTGACTCTGGTCTGACTCCACTGGCTGCACGCTTGCTGCAGATGTGTGACTCAGGTCTGACTCCACTGGCTGCACGCTTGTTGCAGATGCTGTGACTCAGGTCTGACTCCACTGGCTGCATGCTTGTTGCAGATGTGTGACTCTGGTCTGACTCCACTGGCTGCATGCTTGTTGCAGATGTGTGACTCTGGTCTGACTCCACTGGCTGCACGCTTGTTGCAGATGCTGTGACTCTGGTCTGACTCCACTGGCTGCATGCTTGTTGCAGATGTGCGACTCTGGTCTGACTCCACTGGCTGCATGCTTGTTGCAGATGCTGTGACTCAGGTCTGACTCCACTGGCTGCATGCTTGTTGCAGATGTGTGACTCAGGTCTGACTCCACTGGCTGCACGTTTGCTGCAGATGTGTGACTCAGGTCTGACTCCACTGGCTGCACGTTAGTTGCAGATGCTGTGACTCAGGTCTGACTCCACTGGCTGCACGCTTGCTGCAGATGTGTGACTCAGGTCTGACTCCACTGGCTGCATGCTTGTTGCAGTTGCTGTGACTCTGGTCTGACTCCACTGTCTGCATGCTTGTTGCAGATGCTGTGACTATGGTCTGACTCCACTGTCTGCATGCTTGTTGCAGATGTGTGACTCAGGTCTGACTCCACTGGCTGCACGCTTGCTGCAGATGTGTGACTCAGGTCTGACTCCACTGGCTGCACGCTTGTTGCAGATGCTGTGACTCTGGTCTGACTCCACTGGCTGCATGCTTGTTGCAGATGTGTAACTCAGGTCTGACTCCACTGGCTGCACGCTTGTTGCAGATGTGTGACTCTGGTCTGACTCCACTGGCTGCATGCTTGTTGCAGATGTGTGACTCACACACAACTAAAGCCAAAAGCTCAGCATTGTAGCCAGGCAACTGGCATTGTTTATAAGGGAATGAAGCCTCTGTGTTCCTTTAACTGCAGATACCTTTTCAAGTTTTTGTGACGCCCACAGGATAAATTCAATTGACTTTTTTAAAAGGGTGAAACCAGCCACAATGGCGTTACTGACTTGGTTGGTGTATGCCAGTGGTGTATCTAGAGGGGTACAGGCATGGCTCTGGCCATGGGCGCCATGCCTTTTCCCATGCTGTGCCACCATGGTTGCCTTGGTGCCTCCCCGCCACTTAGATCAGTGGCTACTGAAGAGAGAGAGAGTGGCCATGGACATGGAGCACTTATGCATATGCGGAAGTGTCATCATTGGTCACTTCCCGCACGTGAAGTGTGCCGCACAGGTACTGTGTGCCCTCTATCTCTCTTCTGCTGCCAGTGATATTAGGGGAGTAATGGAGAGCCCAGTGACACCAATGCAATGCCCTAATGGGGGGAGGGGGGTCTGGAGCTTTGGGGGAAAGTGGGGGACTGAGGACACCTCTCACTACCTACATGGGGGGGATTAGATTGTAAGCCTTTGGCAGGAACCACCCTTAGCGTGTCCTTAATCTTGCTACCCCAGCAATGACACCTTTCTCGTGGATTAACTCAGACTTGATTTGCCGGGTCTCTGTAAAACGCATGTTATACCCTGATTGCATGTATAACCTTGTGCTATGTTGTATAACCATTTGCTACCGCTCTGTCTGTCACCCCTTGTGTACAATGTATGTATCCCTATTTATTGTCTAGCGCTGTGTAATATGTTATAGCTTTATAAATACAATAAATAAATAGTACTTATACTAGGCACCTCTGGCTACCTATACTGGGGAGGATACCTATACTAGAGGGACATATCTGTCCTAATATTGGGGGCACCACTAGCTACATAATACTGGGGGGGGGGGCGCACATCTGGCTACCTATTAGCATTTTTGAGGTTGGGGCGCAATTTCAGTGTTTGCCATTGGCACCATATTGCCTAGGTATGCCCCAGGTGATTGCAGGTACCAAGAAGACACGTGTACAATATTCATAGGGTAACACTGCACTGCTTTTCCATACAAATACACTTAAATTCACTTGTGACTTCACTAGGCACAACCTTTACATTGCAGTAAAGTACAAATAAGGTTAAACTTCTCTGAAAAGAAGAAAACCTAAAACTATGAGTCCCTGTAACTGAAATCTATACATCTAGAGTCTCTCTTCATGCATATGTATTACCCACCTAGGCACTTGATATTACAGTTTCAGAGGTGCTGAGGCACTTGCACAACATTCCAACTCCCATTTAGAGGTGTAAATTACAGTTACATCTTCAGAGTACAGTACAAGCATTTACATAAACAATAATCAATTCCAATGCACTGTAAACTACCTGGAGACAAAGTACAGTGCTCTTCATGCCAATCAACGCTAAACTGAGTAATCTAAAGGCCTAGAGAAATAAAATGTTTGCTGCTTTTTAGCGCAATTGGCCTTAACGAAAGAAAAGTGCTAAAAAGGAGTACTGCCCTTGTGGCTTAGAACAGAGGTCTCCAACCTGGGGGCCGCGGCCCCCTGGTGGTCCGTGGGCAAATTTCTGGGGGGCCGCGGGGATCTGGCCTTTCTCCCTCTCCCCCCTGTGGCCGCCGCTCCTGTTAGCTTATGAGCGGGCGGCCGCTTCCTCCCTTATATTCCCCAATCCCATAGCGGTTAGCCCCTCTCCTCTTTGCAGCATTTATTACAGCAGCGCTTTCTGTGCGGCTGCTGTAAGGAAGAGAAGGAGGCGGGGCAGCGGTTCCCATGGTAACGGCGATCGCCGCTACAGGAAGCCGCTGTCCTGCTTCCTTCTCTTCCTTACAGCAGCCGCACGGGAAGCGGTGCTGTATTACGAGATGCTGCAACCGAGGACAGGAGCGCCTGGGGGAATATAAGGAAGAAAGCAACCGCCCGCTCATAAGGTAACAGGAGCGGCGGCCACGGGGGAGAGGGCACCTCTCTTACCTACACTGGGGCAGTTTTACTGGGGTAACTACTGGCTACACTGAGCTAACTGTACTTGCTATACTGGGCTAACTGTACTTGCTATACTGGGGTTACTGTACTTGCTATACTGGGCTAACTGTACTTGCTATACTGGGCTAACTGTACTTGCTATACTGTAATAACTGTACTTGCTATACTGTAATAACTGTACTTGCTATACTGTAATAACTGTACTTGCTATACTGTAATAACTGTACTTGCTATAAAGTGGTAACTGTACTTGCTATACTGGGGTAACTGTACTAGCTATACTGGGCTAACTGTACTTGCTATACTGTGGTAACTATACTTGCTATACTAGGCTAACTGCCGCCGCCACTAGCCACGCCCCTCCAACCCCCGCCCCGGGGTGCCCCGGAGAAAATTTTGGTCGGTATAGTGGGCCCCGGGCTCAAAAAGGTTGGGGACCCCTGGCTTAGAACACCAAGTTTCTCGTTACATTTTCAAACATGGGCTTTAAAAGAACAAACTGGATGCTATGGGAAACTAAAAGACTTTGTTTAGCAGTATGTTTACATTACAATGAAAATACCACTACACTGCATACTTCACTCCCTATTTGTGGGTGGGCCTCCGACATTTATCTGACCAATCACTGACTAAGCAACAAAACAGGCTGATGACTTGATGACTTATGTCTTTGTGGCAACTAAGAAAACAATGGCGAAAGCCTGGAAGAAACCTTCAGTGAATGATGTGGAGTCAAAAATACAAATACATACATACTATGTTCATGAGCAATTAACTCTGACTAAGTTCCACTAATCAGGAAGTAGATTGAGCAGCGGAGACATAGAAGAACCTCGAGTGCATGGAACGCGGAAGAGGCGTGGTTCCCTGACCGGCCACTACTCTTATTTCTGGAGGGAGGAGTACAGTGGGGGGCCCGAAGTGAGGGAGGGGGAAGTCCAGTGACTGTGTGTGCCCGCTGCTCCTACCTCCAGGCTAACTATACCAGGCTACCTATACTGAGGGGGGACCTATACCTGGCTATTTATACTAGGGGCACCTATTACCTGGCTACCTATACTGGAGGTACCTATACCTGGCTACATATATTGGGAGCACCTATAGCTGGCTACCTATACTGGGGCACCTATACCAGGCTGTCGGGCCTGCCTTTCCAATTTCTATTTTGAGGTGGGAGGAGGGGTGCCCCATCAAAAGTGTCACAGGGGTGTTAAGTGATTTCTAGTAATGCCCCTGATAAGTAGTGTCTGAATCACACACCTGAAACAAGCATATGGCAAATCCAGTCAGACTTCAGTCATAAACATCTGATCTGCATGCTTGTTCAGGGTCTATGGCTAAAAGTATTAGAGTGAGAGCATCTGCAGGATAGCCAGACAACATGCATTATTTAAAAGGAGATATATATGGCAACCTTTATATCCCTCTCACTTTATTATTATTATTTAGTATTTATACAGCGCTGACATCTTCCACAACGCTGTACTTAACTGTCCCTCAGAGGGGCTCAATCTTATCCCTACCATAGTCATATGTCTTTGTATGTATCATGTAGTGTACAGTGCTGCCTATGATCATTCATACCCCTGGCAAATTTTGACTTAAAGTTACTTTTATTCAACCAGCAAGTAATTTTTTTGACAGGAAATGACATAGGTGTCTCCCAAAAGATAAGAAGACGGTGGTACAGGAGGCATTATTGTGGATAAATAACATTTCTCAGCTTTTTACATTACATTTGAGCAAAAAGTGTCCAGTTCAAAATTATGCATACCCTACACAAACTGCCAGTCTGTGGGACAATCCAAAATTCTATGCCATTCCAAATAGTCCAAGCTGTTCTAAAACATCCTAACTACCCTGATTAAATGGTTACAGCTGTTTTAATCAACAACAAAAAAATCTCCACTTTTATTTACATTGAGCAAAAAGTGTCCAGTCCAAAATTATCCATACCCTTCTCAATAATCAATAGAAAAGCCCTTATTGGTTATTACAGCAAAAAAAAAAATGCTATAATTGCAGACCAGCTTTTTTCATGTCTCCACAGGTATTTTTGGCCATTCATCTTTAGCAATGAGCTCCAAATCTTTTAGGTTGGAGGGTCTTCTTGCCATCACCCTGATCTTTAGCCACCTCCACAGATTATCAATTGGATTCAAGTCAGGACTCTGGCCGAGCCACTCCAAAACGTTAATGTTGTTGTCTGCTAACCATTTCTTCACCACTTTTGCTGTGCGCTTTGGGTCACTGTCATGCTGAAATGTCCACGGGTGCCCAAGGCCAAGTTTCTCTGCAAACAGCCTAATGTTGTAGTTGAGAATCCTCATGTATTGCTCTTTTTTCACGGTGTCATTTACTATGATTAGGTTCCCTGGTCCATTGGCTGGCAATCACCCCCAAAGCATTAGGTTCCCACCACCATGTTTTACAGTGGGGATGGTCTTCTTTGGGTTGAAGACCCAAACGATTTAATTTTTGTTTTATCTGACACAGAAGACCAGAAATCGTCTTCTTTGTCCAGATGAGCATTTGCAAAGGCCAAGCGAGCTTTCATGTGCCTTATTTGGAGAAGTGGCGTCCTCCTTGGTCTGCATCCGTGGAACCCAGCAGTGTGCAGTGTCCGATGGATTGTCTGCCTTGAGACATTGCCACCAGCAGAGCCCAGATTCACCAGGATAGCCTTGGTGGTGATCCTTATGGAGATTATTTTCAACCTCTCTCGCTATCCTCCTGGCCAGCACAGGTGTCACTTTTGGCTTCCAACCACATCTTTTGAGATTTTCCACAGTGCGAACATCTTGTATTTTTAATAATATTTTGCATTGTGGCCACTAGAACTTGAAAACATTTAGAAATGGCCTTGTAGCCCTTTCCTGACTTGTGAGCAGCCACAATGTGCAGCCGCAGGTCCTCACTGAGCTCCTTTGTCTTAGCCATGACTGTCCACAAACCAGTTGCAGAAAGCTGCTGTTTTTCACCTGTTGAGTTGATTAAAACAGCTGTTCCCTGGTAGTGGTCATTTTCTGCCCGCTGAAAAAAAAATACAAAGCAATCTTTCTGCAGCATATTTACTTTTAAATATTTAAGCAACAAAATAAACATCTATAAACCTAATTTCAGCCACGCCACACTATTCAATTACAGATATCAGGGTGCATAGAGGGTCATGTTTTTGTCATGTGCTGAAAAAAACCCCCACATATAGAATGTGGTATTCGGTCAATATCGGTTATGTGAGAGGGCAGCCTATTAGTTACTGTTGACGAACAGTTTTTATTATCTGTACACATTTTTTTGTCCTCTTGTTTTTCAGTGTTTCTCCATGCAGGTCAGCAAATATGGGTGTCACTACACCGCAGAGAAGAGCAGCCGTGCTTAACCGGCATGATGGAAAGGGTGGAAATTGAAATGACACAGACAAACCAGTGCAGGTATTATTTCATAACATACAATAGAAAAATGACATCATTAACGGCAGCTCAGCAAAATCAATTGAATTCCTAAGTGTGTGTGTCTGACAGAGGGGAGAAGGCTTCTAACGGCATTGATTTTAAATCTATGGAGAGAGGCAGAGGTGGGTCTGGAAATGTCCGAGTGTCTCTGCCAGGAAAGCTGTTTCACAGCCATCAGCTCTGAGGCAGCCAACTGTGCTGTGATGTGTCTGAGAGCCTCTGCCCTTAGCTGCCCCCTCCTTCAGCATGTCCCTGTCTCACCAGAAGACACCACGGCTTCAGCAAGGCTCCTAATTAGCTCTATGCTAGTCTGTGCCAAGCAGGAATAGCAGAGCGGGTCTGCAGTGCTGTGTGTCCCCAGCAATCCTTTAGACATCAGACGTTTACCTCACACATGCTATGCCTGCCTATACATCTCCCAGCCCCGAGCAGAGAAGCGAGCGCCTCATTGTTCAGGCTGAAAGGCTCGCACGGGCAGGGCAAACACTGGCCGCACAATGGAGACTTCACAAATGCTGTCAATTATACTCAGAAGCATGAGGGGGATTTTACTCCGAACATACATAATGTCTTTTAAAGGCAGGCTCCGCTCACATCTGATATTTCAGCTGTGACAGGCCGCCAGTCAGAGCAGATGGTCAATGAGATGCTAATAATTTGTCTTGTAAACAAATTCATTTCAAGGCTAAATACATACAGGGTGCATTTCTCAATGTTTTCCTTTTGTCCTGTGCAAGAGCTCAGAACCACTTTAACGAAGGTGCAAAGGTAGTTTTTGTCTTCTGAAGAAAATGTTGGCACAGCCTTGCTCTTGTAATCCAGACCACATCCTAATGCCTTCATACAGTTTTATCAGTGCCTTTATCGATGCTTTAATCAGCCATGGCGCTTACTTTTGGTCATCAGCCACGGACTCTCCTCTTTGTTTCTGCCCACTTTATATTCATATATAAATAGGTTGTACTATCTATCCTTTTTATTCAGTACACAAGAATATATTCTTTAGAAGGTATTATTACCATATACTGAAATCATACTCTTTCAATCTTTTAAAGTAAGATAGCAAATGTAATGATTGATTCAAAACGTCTTGCAATTACTTGCCAGTGAGTTGACACAGTAAATTCATGTGCAGAAGATCCCGACCTGGCCATGGGTTGCAATCTTCTAGAGGAGTGAGAGGAGGGCTGTCGCAGAGCAGAACTACGGCGTGGGGTCTAACAGACTTTTAGGGGCTTAAAGAAGCCCCAGGTGAGCAAAACTTTTTTTTTTTCCCCTGGATGTATCCTTTAAAGAGACACTGAAGCGAAAAAAAAATGATGATATTATGATTTGTATGTGTAGTACAGCTAAGAAATAAAACATTAAGATCAGATACATCAGTCTAATTGTTTCCAGTACAGGAAGAGTTAAGAAACTCCAGTTGTTATCTCTATACAAAAAAGCCATTAAGCTCTACGACTTTCAAAGTCGTGGAGAGGGCTGTTTTCTGACTTTTATTATCTCAACTGTAAGTGAACAGTTTTCTTTTTATCTGTCAGAGGAGAGGTCATTAGTTCACAGACTGCTCTGAAAGAATCATTTTGAATGCTGAGTGTTGTGTAATCTGCACATATTATAGAATAATGCAATGTTAGAAAAAACACTATATACCTGAAAATAAAAGTATGAGAATATTTTCTTTGCTGCTAATCTTCTAGTAATTATTCATAGTACACAGCCAATTCACTATATCATATTTTTTTTTTCGCTTCAGTGTCTCTTTAAGTGTCTAAGTCTACATAGACTTACATTGGCTTAGTGGCCTCTTGCGGTAAAATAGCTTACCACAACAACACAGTGTAATAGGGGCCTTTACAGCTACCAATCAGGAAATGCTTTTGAAAAAACAAAAACTAACATGAGAATCCCCCATGAGAAGATGGGCTAGTCCAAAACATGTCTGTTCTGCAAGATTTTAACTGATTACTTGTTTGTTGTTGTAGTAGTCCTTTAATATCTTTACACAAGCTTACTCACATTGTGCTTACTTATTTTTTTAGGTCTTGAACAAAGAGTTCTGGAGTGGCACACTTTACCCATGTGTGGAGGGCTAGACCTGGGTGCAAAGCCACATCACCCAAAAATCAATAGTAGCAAATGAGGTTAGGTCAGCAATAGTCAAGCTTGTGCTGACCTATGCAATAAAACAGAGAACTGCATTGTGACAATGGTGTGCTGACCAGTGGCGTTCCTACCATAGGGCGGCAAGGGGCGCCCCATGGGATGTCACCAAGGCCTCCACAGAGGCCTGTGCACTGCAGGAGGGGGACGCAACACAAAGAAGGGGTGGCGGGGAAAGCGGCGGGGAGGGGGGCCAGACCCCGCACCTCCCCCACCTGACTCCCCTCCTTCTGGCGCTTCACCCCTCCTAATTAGTAGCAGCGGACAGAAGCAGGCAGGAGCGGGCCGAAAGGACTTACTCACCTACTTCCTGCGTTCCAGGCGATGGCGCACAGCGTCATCGCCACGTGGTCTCCGCCTTCTCCACCGCCCACTGTGCTTCCCGATTAGCAGAAGCAAAGTGAGCGACAGAGAAGTCGGAGACCAGTGTCACGTGAGGATGACGTGTGCGCCATCGCCAGGAAGCAGGTGAGTAAGTCTTCTCCGCCCGCTCCTGCCCGCTCTAAGCTGCTACTAAGTAGGAGGGGGGAAGCGCCAGAAGGAGGGGACCCAGGTGAGGGAGGTGGGGGGTCTGGCCCCCCTCCCCGATCACCCCTCCTTCCAAGCTTCCCCAGACCCGGGGCAACTATATTACCTACACTGGGGGCCTCTATACTAGCTTAATTGGGGCCAGGGGCGTAGCAATAGGGGGTGCAGAGGTAGCGACCGCATCGGGGCCCTTGGGCCAAAGGGGTCCTTCTACAACTACAGTATTAGCTCTCTATTGGTCCTGTGCTCATAATAATAACTTCTATAGATACTTTTAATAGTAATGATCATTAACAAGCTGTTCCCTATCCCCTTCTTGCACCTCTGACACTGTAGTTGCCATTGGCAGATTTTTGTGTGCCGTATCAATTGTTATGTATAGAGTGCTTGGGGGGCCCCATTGTAAAACTTGCATCAGGGCCTAGAGCTCCTTAGCTACGCCACTGATTGGGGCAACTATATTACCTACACTCTGGGCAACTATATTACCTATTCTGGGGGCAACTATACTAGCTATACTGGGGGCAACTATACTAGCTATACTGGGGGCAACTATACTAGCTACACTGGGGCAACTATATTACCTACACTGGGGGCAATTATATTGCCTATACCTACACTGGGGGCAACTATACTAGCTACTCTGGGGGCAACTATACTAGCTACACTGGAGGCAACTATACTAGCTACACAGGTGGCAACTATATTACCTACACTGAGGGCAACTATACTAGCTATATTGGGGGCAACTATACTAGCTATACTGGGGCAGTGGCGGTGCCAGGGGGTGCTTTGGGTGTTGAAGCACCCCCTAAAATTCTCCCAACATCCCTAAAACACCCCCCAGCGTGAACTGACTTTCAGCGTCTAATAGACGCTGTGTCAGTTCACTGACAGCAGCAGCCCGCAGCTCCGACAGCGGCAGAGCAGGGCTACAGTAAAATGACGTCCGAAGCCCTGCTCTGGAGACTGAGTCTGCAGTGCAGAGCTTCGGGCGCCATTTTCCCGTAGCCCTGCTCTCAGCGCGGGAGTTTCAGTTGCTGGCTGGCTGCAGAGGAACATGGGAGCTGAGCGCCGGACGGAGGCCGGGACAGGAGGTCTGCTGCTGCTTCAGATGAGTAAATTGTTTTTTTTAATTTATATTAGCAGGTGTATTGACTGTTCTGGCTAGATCTGCTACATGATTGAAGTGTATTCTGACCAGGTCGGCCACATGATTGCATCTATTTTCTGGTCAAATCTTCCACATGATTGCATGTATTTTCTGGTCAGGTCTGCCACATGATTGCACGTATTTTCTGGTCAGGTCTGCCACATGATAGCATGTATTTTCTGGTCAAATCTGCCGATATGATTGCACGTATTTTCTGGGCAAAGCTGTTGACATGATTGCACATATTTTCTGGGCAAATCTGCCGACATGATTGCACGTATTTTCTGGGCAAATCTGCCGACTTGATTGCATGTATTTTCTGTGCAAATCTGCCGACATGATTGAACTTTTTTTTTGGTCAAATCTGTCACATGATTGAACGTGTTTTTTTGGTCAAATCTGCCACATGATTGCACATATTTTCTAGTCAAATCTGCCGACATGATTGAACGTAATTTGTGGGCAAATATGCTCACATTACGTGTAGTTTCTTGAGAAAACCTTCACAATTATGTGAATTTTCTGGAGAATGGCTCGCCAAAACTTGGGCCCACTGTCCCGAGGTGAGAATAATATTGAGGCTGCCATATTTATCTCCTTTTAAGCAATACCAGTTGCCTGGCTGTCGTGCTGGTCCTCTGCCTCTAATTCTTTCAACCATAGACCCTGAACAAGCATGCAGCGGGTCAGGGGTTTCTGACAATATTGTCAGAACTGACAAGATTAGCTGCATGCTTGTTTCTGGTGTAATTCAGTTCTACTGCAGCCAAATAGATCAGCAGGGCTGCCTATTGTTTAAAAGGAAATAAACATGGCTGCCTCAATTCACTTTAAATTAGCTAGCTCCGCCCTCATCTGGTCATGGCCACGCCCATTTTCACTACGGCGCGCCACAGGTTATAACCACACACATTTTTTGTTAGCTACCTATACTGAGGCCAACTTTAGGGGGGGGGGGGAGCCTACACCTGGCACTACCCGCCGTGTCGAGTTTAGCATGCCACAGTCTTTTTGCTGCTATTTTCCTATGTCTGTTAGGGCTCAAATGTTGACACAACGCCTTGTATTATGTTTAAAGTGGGCCTGAAGTGTGCTTTAAAAAAAAAAAGTTTCACTTACTTGCAGCTTCTCCCAGCCCTCTCCCTGCAGCCGTCCTGTGCCTGCGCATACCTGGAACGATCCTCCCACCCAGTAACTGCGGCTCACTTTCTCTTTCGTTGGTCGACATCCACTCTGTCTGCATGGCCCTCGTTCGCTCTCCCATTGCCGGGAGTGTCCTGTCCAGGTGCAGTAGAGATTTTCTCATACTGCACCAGTGCTGGCGCAGTGGCCATCGACTTGTAATTCGGTGGTGAAGAAATGGAGCCGCGGTGGGGGATTGGAGGATCTTTGAGTACCGGCATAGGACAGGACGGCTGCAGGGGGCTGAGAGAAGCCCCCAGGTAAGGGAGTCTCTTTTTTTTAATCAAACTTCAGGTCCGCTTCAAGTTCCTATGCCAATAAATATTAGTAGCAAATTCCAACCAGGACATCACCATTTGGCTTTGTGACAGTCAAAAAGCTGAGACCACAGAATCCTTTGCATAGATGCCTAAGTAAGGGCCTAAAGGTGGCCACTAACTATCTAATTTCTAGCGACAAATCTTTCAAGCGATCAGAAATTCTTATCGGATGCAAAATCATTCACTACACCATCAATGAACCAATGTTTGCTTCCTTTCTATCACAACCAACAAGAAAATCCTAATTTTGGTTTGACAAAAATCCATTCGGACGAACGATTTTTATATACCTATGTAATTGATTGTGCCAATCAACGGAGATTAGTTACAAACAATTCAATTAGAATTTCTGATCGCTCAAACTATTTTTCGCTAGAAATTGGACCATTAGTGGCCACCTTAAGCCCACTAACACAGTTGTGTCTGCTTCTGTAACATGGATGTGTTGCTGAAAAGCGGACACAACTGTGTTAGTGGGCTCAGGCCATAAGTGACTGGTAACTTGCTGATCTAAGAAATGAACTCTAGCAGTAGGAGTCGTTAGAGCTGTGGTCTTCCAGTACTAAATTATGGCAGGGGATGAGATGGACTACAGGAGTGGCCTTTTCAAAACCGTATACAGGTAGATATACATAAAAGGTGGCATATAGTATTGCATAGGTAGTAGGTAATAGTGATTTGCGATTTGGCCCTGCAACCAAACTAATTAATTGAATGCGATTGCGCCAGGATCGCTCAAAAAATGCTAAACGCATCGCTTTTTGCGATCACGGAAAATTCTCCAGTGGGTCCCAAGCCTAATAATTGTCCACAACAAACAAGAATGCAACTTAAAGCGGACCCAAACTAAACATTTTTTTAATTCAAAATATTTAGTTGCACCACTCTGACACATACAAATATAAATAAACCCTCCTTCAAGCCTATAAGCATTTCAGTGCAGGCTTTTCACCCTTCTTTTTTCATAACTAGGGTTATACAGGTGGCAGCCATTAGCAATTCCTCCTTTGCTGGACACCATCTACTCCACCAGTCTGCAGGATTCTGTCTCGGCAATATGAAAGTAAGGGAGGGGTTTCTCCAATAAATGTAAAATATTTTATATTTGTCATCATGCAGCTGAAAAAAAAGGCTGCTATTATTATAATTTAGAAAATAGATTTAATTTCTGAAATCTTGTATTTTTAATTTGGGTCCACTTTAAGATTTTCTCACTCATGCTTTCAGTCTCTCATAGGGGATCAAGAAGTCTGTGCCCTGCACTTGTCTTCCTCAGTGAACGTGAAAGTGACTACTGGTTCCCCTGAAAAAGTTTATCCCTGCTTCCAACTGTCATTTTACAGTCCCAATTTTTAAATGAACCACACAATATGTCTGCTCGCTATTGGCAAGAGCAGAAATACCCATATGTAAGGCCCTGGGCTACAGTTTCATCTCTCTAATGAGAAATTCTATCCTAGGTTGCCGGAAGATGAGTGCCTACTAGTCCTGAGTAGAAATGGTGACAATTAGCTAAAGAAAAGAGCAGTTCAAAGAACCATTACTGTGAAAAATGTTAAAATTTACAATACATAAAAACATAACTCGTACATAAAAAGTACATTTCTCCCAGAGTAAAATGTACTATAAATCACTTTTCTCCTATGTTGCTGTCATTTACAGTAGGTAGTAGAAATCCGACAGAACTGACAGTATATGGACCAATCCATGTCCTTATGCATTATTCTCTGGGTTTTCTTTAATTTCAAAAGCACTTGGTGAATGGCAGTAGCTCAGTCCAACTGCCAGAATAGTGTGCAAACAGGTAGGGGGAGGGTAGCATGCATCTTTGTATAGATCCTTTCCAGGGAGTGCTTTTGTAAAGAATACATTAAATACTCAGAATCCCTCATGAAAAGGACTAGTCAAAAACCTGTCCGTTCCATCAGATTTCTACTAACTAGTGTAAGTGACAGCAACATGTGAAAAAGTAATTTATAGATCATTTTACTCTGGAAGAAACATACTTATTTGTATGTTTACATGTATTTTACATTTTAATTGTTTTGGGGGAGGAAGGAACGAATACGATTTACAATTCTTGCCCGTGTCTCACTCCATACACAACAATTTATGAGAAAAGAAAACTAATGAAACAAGACAAGACAAATAACATTTATATTGCGCTTTTCTCCTGGCGGACTCAAAGCGCCAGAGCTGCAGCCACTATGGCGCGCTCTATAGGCAGTAGCAGTGTTAGGGAGACTTGCCTAAGATCTCCTACTGAATAGGTGCTGGCTTACTGAACAGGCAGAGCCGAGATTCGAACCCAGGTCTCCTGTGTCAGAGGCAGAGTCCTTAACCATTACACCATCCAGCCACCATTACGCCATCCAGCCAAAGCAAGAAGCAGTTATGAGACACCACCCTGCATAATGTTTTCACAAGTTTGCCTTATTAAAGTGAACCCGAGGAGGGTTTGAAGAATGTTATCTGCATACAGAGGCTGGATCTGCCTATACAGCCCAGACTCTGTCGCTATCCCAAACCCCCCTAAGGTCCCCCTGCACTCTGCAATCCCTCATAAATCACAGCCTCGCTGTCGACACACAGCGTGTTGCAGCGGGCTGTGTTTTTCTGTATAGTATCAGTCTGCTGCTCTCCCCACCTCCTGCAGAACTCCGGTCCCCACCTGCGTCCCTTCCCTCTCCGCTTATTGGAGGGAAGGGATGGGGGCAGGGACCGGAGCTCTGCAGGAGGCGGGGAGCAGCCGAGACTGACACTACAGATGTAAACACAGCACACACAGCGTGGCTGTGATCTATGTCTGATTGCAGAGTGCAGGGGGACATTAGGGGGGTTTGGAATAGCAACAGAGGCTGGGCTGTATAGGTAGATCGAGCCTCCGTATGCAGATAACATTCTTCAAACACACCTCGGGTTCTCTTTAAAGGGAATCTGAAGTGAAAAAAACAAACAAACTTATAAATATAATGATTTGTATGTGTAGTACTGCTAAGAAATAAAACATTATTAGCACAGATATGAGTTTCAAATTGTTTCCAGTACAAGAAAAGTTAAGAAACGTCAGTTGTTATCTATGCAAAGGAGCTTCTGTGAGCTTTGCAACTTTATAAAGTCGTGGACAGCACTTTCTTTTGAAGCTCTTATCTCAACTGTCTCTCATGGTTTCTTCTTTGTTTATGGTTTTTCTGCAGAGGCTGCTCTGTGAAATCATTTAAAATGCTGAGTAGTGTGGAAACTGCAATTATTAGAGAATGATGCAATGTTATAAAAAAAAAAAAAAACTATATACCTGAAAATAAAAAAAATAGGACACTATTTTCTTTACTACTAATGTTCTATTAATGATCCGTATTACACAACCAATTCATTATATCATAAGTTTTTTTCACTTCAGTGTCACTTGAAGGTGGCCACTAATGGTCCAATTTCTAGCGAAAAATCATTTGAGATAATTCTGATCGGATTGGTTGTAAATAATTTCAGTTGACGGGCACAATTGATTACAGACAAATACAAAAACAGTTGTCCGATTGGGTTTTTGTCGTACCAAAATTTGGATTTTCTTATCGGTTGCGATAGATAGGAAGCAAAGATTGGTTCGTTGATGGCGTAGTGAACAACGTATTACACTATTTCACTTCTGATCAGAATTATCTGATCGCTCAAATGATTTTTCACTAGAAATTGGATCCATAATGGCCACCTTTAGGATTTGGGCACAGGATCCCTTTAAGAATGAACTGAATGGAATTTCTAAGTTTAGCGCAGCCATATGGTTTTCCGGCAGAAGACTCCCAGTCTGTGGATTTTTACCTGTCACCCAGAGTAGCTCTACAGAACGCTCAGAAATCAGATGACATGTCTTATTACTGACAGCTGCCACGGAAGAAGTTTCACTTTCGCGTTGTTGAGTCTTGTTCGGTATATTTTACGGCTTAATGAATGGTAAGCAAGCTGACGTTCCTGCAGTTGCCCTCGCCACTTCTCTCCACTGTCTCCTTCACGCTATTTTTATTCCCTTTCCATTTGTATTCAGATGGGGTTCTGGTGCTTCCGTATGATTTAAGCTGCAGCCCAGTTGCTAATGCTCGTGTTTCATTCCATAAATCACCTCGAAATTAAAATATCTTTTAGGCAGTATTCCAAGTGTCCAATATTCCCTAAAACCAGGCAGCCAATTTCCCCAATTAGATGGCGGAGATGTTTGGAGGCCGTCATCCCCCCCCCCCATATCCTGGCATTTAAAGTTTACTGTGTTCTTAAGGGAAGAGACGTGCAAAATGATTTAGGTGACGGCTGGCCAAACCGGACCTCGCTAGAAGGATGTTTCATAATTTATGACCAAGCATCGGAGATATATGCACCGCGGATTTCAATCCTGAAGCCGAGCTGAGTCTCTGTTTTACAAGGGGAATGCTTGCCTGGAGAATTTATTGACCTTCCTTACATGGCTGACCCAGAACTCATTTTCCGAATCCACAAGTCTTCCAAAATGACTTCCAATCTATTTTGTGACTCTCAGCGGGTGAGACTGTTATTGTAGCCGGTTTCTCCGATCTATCATCCCGCCTGCCCTTTCCAGTCCCAGCAGTCCGTCTGTATTAGGCAACCGGCGTGGGGGCACGCTGCCGTGTTATAAATGGTTAATTTTTACCATCTAGTAATCTGTGAAACTACCTAAAAGTAAATGCATTAACAGCTCAGACGGGATTTAGGGGCTTTTTTCGCAGAGACAGGAAGAAAAAAAAAGTTAATCAGGAACAAAAAAAAGGAACATTAAGGTCCTTGTGCTAAAATAACTTAAATGGTCTGAGCAGTTCACTAGAAAAATAAGTCTAAAGCAATCTATTCAGCGGGGGGACAGCTCCAGTGGATGAGGGAGAAAACTGGAAATAACAAAGTTTCGAACAAGGAAGGCAAACTTTCAAATATATAAGGCCCATACATCTTTGTTAAGCAGAAAATACAGTTTGAGGACCGATGTTTTACAGAGCTAAGTGCAAACTATTCAATCTTTTATATGAACCAACCTTGTATAGTTAGTGAAAGAGAAACCTAAAGTTACAGTAACACCATTATGGGACTAATGAAATCCTGAATGATAAAGTGGAACTCTAGGTAAAAATACATTTACGTTTGACACATGGAGCAAACTTAATCCTCTTGCCTTCGGTTCGCTGTGAGTTTGGAACTTGTCAACTGTTCTGCTCCCATTAGCAGAAGACTGCTCATTTGTACAGGGTTGTAAAGGACCTTAAATCCGACCCAAACTCTTGCACAGCACACAATGAAAAATCTTTATTCCACATATAATTGCTGAAGAAATCCACTGCTCTGTGCTCTGTATTTGTTTAGGCAGATCAACCTGTCGAATTACTGTAGCATTTAATAGCAACTGTGAATAGACTGCAGGAGAGCTCTGTCTAGGCAGCCATATGTTAAAGCGAACCGAGCATCATTTTTAACACCCAGGGCAGCTCTATAGCAAATTAAAAATGCATTCTAATAATGTGGTTTATTATTAAAAAAAAACTTTCAATTTACCTCATTTTTTTTACATCTAAGGGTTAAAATAGCCACTTTGTCCGTCCGTAAAGGACCTGTGGTCCCTGAGCAGGAGATTGTGGAACACAGATAAGTAATCACCTCATTAGACTTAACTGTCCACAAGTTTCACTTTAATTCTGGTCTAGGACATGATCAGAGGGGAACACCTAGTAAGTACCACGTATAGAAAACCAACGGCGGGCAACACCATCCTCCACGCCACCAGCCATCATCCTGACCACCTGGTGAGGAATATCCCTTATGGCCAGTTCCTCCGTTTAAAGAGGAACTGTACCAATGAGGAGGATTTCAATGCTGAATCCCGTGAGCTGTATGGGCGCCTTAGGGAGAGGGGATGTCCCCATAGAACCCTGAGGAGATGCCTACAGAGAGCTAGGGACAGAGATCGGGAATCCCTCCTTGCTCAGGGTGAGAGGGATGGATCGAATGCTGCACGGAAGGAGGGAATTGTGACACAATACGGTTCCTATTGGAACTCCTTGAGAGACTGCCTGACGAACCTTTGGCCAATCTTATTAGCATCACCAGAAATAGCTGAAATTGTGGGACCGTACTCCACGGTAACAGCTAAAAGAGCTCGAAACCTCAAGGACCATTTGGTCAGTTCAGAGTTCTACAGCAGAAAAGCTGAAGAGGAAAGGAAAAATTGGCTTTCCTCCATCTCTCCCCCAAAGAATATGTAACGCTGCGGAAAATGCAAGGTATGTCCCTTTGTGCATAAGACCAAGACATTCTGGGACACTAAACATGAAAAAGAATATAATATTGGTGCATTCATGAACTGTGGGACCACGGGGGTAGTGTACATGGTTATAAAATTCAAGAGGGCACTGTAGCAGACGCTGTGGCACACAGGGCTCCGGCTCTTCTTTTCCCCTTCTCCCTCGGGATCCACCCAATTTTCTTGCCGGGATGGATTCCTCTCCTCCTGGGGACACAGGCAGGCCAGGAGCCGGTCACCGGGGCGCCAGCGGTCACGAGAAGCCGCTCGTTTAAGATCAGGCCGCCACCCACGTGGTTGGCCGCGGACCTCCATGCACACCGCCTCCTTCTCCACTCTCCAGTAAATGACACCACGTGAGCCGCCGCTGCCAGCAACCCAAGACGCCCAGCTAACAGGACTGGGAGCAGCTTCACTTTTGCAGCCATGGAGGACCTGGCTGCTGCTGCCACGTGAGCCGCTGCTGCCTTTGCGACACAGGATACTGGACTGGGAGCCGCTCCACTATCGCAGCCATGGAGGACCAGGCTGACCCTGTTACCCTTGCCGGGTCACAACTGCTCAGGTCAGTAAGGCCGACACCCTGCCGCCATCGATGGCAGCACAACACACTGCTCCACCACCAGTGGAAGCAGGGTCCTGCCTGTAGCTCATCCTACAATGCAGCCAGGCTAGCAAAGTCCGGCCTGCGCCCACACACCACTGGACCACTGTGGCCACGGAAGCAGGGTTATGCCTGTATCACACAACTCCACCACCGCGGCCAGGGAAGCTAAGGTCTTGCCTGCATCACACCACCAAGTCATTCAACAGCAAACATCAACATCAGCCCCTTCAAATCTATGCCCCCTGCCAGACATCTGAACCATCTGCTTTGATGAGGCCCGTAAGCCAGGGGCTAAATTTGCAAGCAAGGCATTGGGAGTTTGTAGGGACAAGAACTGTCAAGGAGTTGAGGACTGTTTTTCACAACCATGGGGACGAGGGGACTCTGTGTCTATCTCTCATTATATGGGGGGGTCTGGAGTGCTGCAGAGTAGTGAGCGCCGCTCAGATAGTGGCAGGCAGCTCCGCTCGACATAGCTCTTGGTCAGACCCCTTTGGTCTTTCTGCTTCAATGTGTTCTATGTAATGTATGTTTTGCGTAATGCTTAATGTATGTTTACTGTAATTGCTTAACTTTGTGTAATGCTTAATGTATGTTTACTGTACCATCACCGACCCTGTATGTGCCAAAAATAATTCCGGGTACAATCCACCGTTGTACTTGACGAAATAAATGATTCTGATTCTGATACCTGCCCCTGTGGTCTACACTATATTGGCATGACAATGCAAGCTTTTAAAGCACGCATCTTGGAGCACATATCAAATGTGGGTAATGAGAATGAAAACTGTAAAGGCCCCCTGAGGGAACATGATCGGCAATATCATGGGGGTACCTTTAAAGGCAGCCTAGTAAAAGTTTTGGTTTCAATGAAAAAAAGGGGATAGAAAGACTGATATCGAAAGAGAACTGTGCCGTGTGGAGACAATGTGGATCTATAAACTGGGTACATTGTCTCCATCGGGTTTAAACTCTGAAATGGATTTCTCTGTGTTTTGCATTGACCCTATAATATGGGTGGGGCTTTCCTGTTAAAGTTGAGGGTATGAGGGGATGGATGTTGTGTTGGAGTGTGGTTTGTGAGGTGGGCTCATCTTTCCGCCAGCTAGTCGAGATGGGGTTGCTATGTGCACTGTTAGAGGCCCTTTTTATTTACTTTAATTAATTGATTAATATTGTCCTCATGTCCACCACATTGATGTATATGCCTCCTCTGCACCTCTATTTATCAGGGACAGCCAAAGACCTCTAAAATAAATGGAGTTATGCCAGAATTCCAGGGAGAAGAACATCCATTATTGGACTCTTTGTTGTACATATAGAGAAAGATCGGATGACCCTGTATGGGAAAAAGACGCTCCTTTCCAGAAAGTAAGATGGCGCTGGAGATGAGGTCACATGATCACTGTAAAGTATAAAAAGCCTATTGGACGCCTTACCACTCCCTCTGACGTCACTCTGATGAAGCCCATTGGGCGAAACATGTAAGTGGGAGGAGCCTCCGGAGGTCGACCTCACTCACCACCAAAAACACATGAGCGCTCGATCCCCGCTGTCACGCCAGAGTGGATTTGCGGTAGGCGGATAGATCGTGCTGAATGCCAGCCGAGAGAACGCTACTGGGTGAGCTATGTGCTGCAGCTGATGTAGGTAGCAGATTAAGTGTCTGTATAGATGGACTTGATCGGGGACCGCAGTGAGTCGGGGACCTGCGAGTCCAATGGATGTAAGCTGACCATTATACCGACCTATTTTGCTGGGCTAATACCCTCATTGAACTGTTGCCTACAAGATTGCCTGCACTAACAACGCTTATGCTACGCTGAGGCTTGCTGCTTCTAACTGCTTTGCTAAGCCATCTTGATGCTGCGAGGGAGTTATATGGAATCTGAGTGCACTCAGGCCTGGACATTTGCATTTGTACAGAGGCTATCCTCCTAAGTGGTAACCTGGATCTATCTGATGGTCCCAAAGGAACAGTCACATAGAGGGACAGCTACAGTATTTAACCAATATCTGCTAACGGCTGCAGCCTTTCCTAGCTAGAGCCCAAATGTGGTTGTTGTGAATGGCAGGATGTGTGTGTGAGGGGTAGATGGAGTATTTTTTGGAGGTTCCTTGAGTTTTTAACTGATTTTAACTATTAACTGACGGCTGTGTAATTGTCCACAATAACGTTTTTTGTATTTTTTGGAACATTGAGGCCCTTGTGAACCCTTATTGCTCTTTGTTGCTGTTCAGGACATGACCCATGCAAGCTTGTAGCGCAATGCACAATGTGATGATGACACCACCTCAACCTGCTGGACAGGAAATTTTGTGCAATTGTGTTGCATCAAAGCACCTCTACAGGTGAGAATGTCTCATTATTATTATTATTATTATTATTGATTTATACAGTGCCAGCATCTTCCGTGGTGCTGTACAATATTATACAGGGTATAGCAATACACAATAAACAATACAAGAGTGGATAACAGCTGATGCAGTAAACAAACTGCACATTTTTACACAGGGGTGGGAGGCATGTACACCCATTACACAGCATTGTGAGACAAAAGGGGAAGAGAGCCCTGGACGAAAGGCCTTACAGTCTAAAGGTTTAAGGTATAGGACAGTAGGAGAAGGGAAGCTGTGTATGGAGTGGTAGAAATAGTGGTTAGTGGGCGGTGTCCTAGGTAGGAAAGTATGCTTGCCTGAAGAGGTGCAGATTGTGCCTAAAAATAGTAAGTGGATATGTTGAGGGAGAGTGTTCCAGAGGAGGGGAGAGGATCGAGAGAAGTCTTGTAAGTGGGAGTGAGAAGAGGTGACCAGGGAAGAAGACAGAAGGATAGTGTTAATAGCAAGGAGACTGCATGTAGGATGGTATCTGGAAATAAGCTGATTAAGATAAGAAGGAGCTAGGCTGTGAAGAGCTTTGTAGGTGAGAGTAATTAGGAATTTAAATGTAATCCTTTGTGTAACTGGCAGCCAGTGAAGGGACTGACAGAGGGGGATTGGGCTGGAGAAGCAGGAGAGGTGGATGAGGTGTGACTGGCAGCCAGTGAAGGGACTGACAGAGGGGGGTTAGGGCTGGAGAAGCAGAAGGAGAGGTGGATGAGGTGTAACTGGCAGCCAGTGAAGGGACTGACAGAGGGGGATAGGGCTGGAGAAGCAGGAGGAGAGGTGGATGAGCTGTGACTGGCAGCCAGTGAAGGGACTGAGAGAGGAGGATAGGGCTGGAGAAGCAGGAGGAGAGGTGGATGAGCTGTGACTGGCAGCCAGTAAAGGGACTGATAGAGGGGGATAGGGCTGGAGAAGCAGGAGGAGAGGTGCATGAGATGTAACTGGCAGCCAGTGAAGGGACTGACAGAGGGGGGTTAGGGCTGGAGAAGCAGAAGGAGAGGTGGATGAGGTGTGACTGGCAGCCAGTGAAGGGAGTGACAGAGGGGGACAGGGCTGGAGAAGCGGCAGGAGAAGTGGATGAGGTGTAACTGGCAGCCAGTGAAGGGACTGACAGAGGGGGATTGGGCTGGAGAAGCGGGAGGAGAGGTGAATGAGGTGTAACTGGCAGCCAGTGAAGGGACTGACAGAGGGGGATAGGGCTGGAGAAGCAGGAGGAGAGGTGCATGAGATGTAACTGGCAGCCAGTGAAGGGACTGACAGAGGCTGGAGAAGTGGCAGGAGAGGTGGATGAGGTGTAACTGGCAGCCAGTGAAGGGACTGACAGAGGGGGATTGGGCTGGAGAAGCGGGAGGAGAGGTGGATGAGGTGTAACTGGCAGCCAGTGAAGGGACTGACAGAGGGGGATAGGGCTGGAGAAGCAGGAGGAGAGGTGCATGAGATGTAACTGGCAGCCAGTGAAGGGACTGACAGAGGGGGATAGGGCTGGAGAAGCGGCAGGAGAGGTGGATGAGGTGTAACTGGCAGCCAGTGAAGGGACTGACAGAGGGGGACAGGGCTGGAGAAGCAGGAGAGGTGGATGAGCTGTGACTGGCAGCCAGTGACAGAGGGGGATTGGGCTGGAGAAGCGGGAGGAGAGATGCATGAGTCGTGCAGCAGAGTTCATGATGGACTGTAACTGGGCAAAACGGTTGGTAGGGAGGCTGCAGAGCAGAGAGTTGCAATAGTCTGGTCGTGAAATCATCCGGGCATGCACCAGAAGTTTAGTAGTGTTCTGTGTGAGAAAAGGGCGGATGCGGGAGATGTTTTTTTTTAGGTGGAGGCAACAAGAGGAGGATAGTTTGTCAATGTGTGGTTTGAATGAGAGACTTGAGTCCAATATTACACCTAGACAGCGAGCCTGGGGGACAGGCGTTATGGAAGTGCCATTAGTAGAAGAGCTCATCTTTGTGAATTTCCTGACTGAGGCTCTGTTTACATCTAAAATCGAAATTGCAAGCGCTTTGCGATTTTGTGCACAATTTTTTATCACCTCCTGTCGCTTGCCTGCGCGCTGCATTTTTTTCCTAAAGCTCTTTTACAGAGTGATTTTTTAATTCACTCCCTGAAGTCAGGAAGCGAACTCTTTGACCCAGAAAATAATTACAATGTATTTATTCCTAAAAAGGCAAACACAATCGCTGCACAAAGCGATGTTGTGAGCGTTTTGCATTTTTTCTATCGCTTCCATTGAGGCAAAATCGCCTCAAAAATGGTACAGGCACCGCTTTGCTGGGCGGATCGTAAACGAACCGCTCAGATGTGAACTCTCTCATAGGGAATCATTGCACAAGAGCTTTTAGTGTTCCCAATTCAGCAGACACACAGTTAAAAGTTCTGGGTGCTTGGTGAAGTGACTTATGGCAAAGTCACATTAATCACAGCAATCAACTCAAGTCACCAGCACACCAGTATTTTTCATCAAATGCTTCGTAAGTTTAATGTGCAATCATTTCCACACTGTGTGGGAATGATTGCACAATAAAAGTGGGAAGCATTTGATGAAAAATACTGGTGTGCTGGTGACTTGTGTTAATTGACAAGCAGTTTTAGGGCGATTTTGAAAGTCGCCTGCGCTTGAAAAAATGCAGAAAACGCCCTAGATGTGAACGAGCCCTTACTGAGGACTAAGTTGAGAACTTCTGCTCTATACCAGTGGTTCAGGATGATAAAGTTGACTAATAAAAACTGAGGCTTGGAAATACCTCCTGTTTTCCTTCTGTTGCCCTGCTGCACTTCTCTGGAACAGGAAGAATGATAATAAAGTAAAGATCTGCCATAATCTTCAATGCAATGGTCCAATAAAAGGAGATTTACACTTATTTGTTGCTAAATATTGTCTCTAAGATCAGTCCAATAGAAGACTACTGACTTTAATTTGTTTTTGTTTTTTTATGTAAATTGATTGTAATCAGCATAGCATGCTTGTATACTGTACACATAAAAATCCAAACCAAAACAGATACTTTTAGGCTGCTAGGAATTTCACCATAACTGTGAGCTACTTGGGGAATCTTAGATCAGAATTCATACAGCATAAAAAGTCAATTTAGTCATTGTACCTAGGTGTCTTTGCAACCCTTGTTGCTTACACCTAGGTCACATGATGTACAAGGATACAACCACTAAAAACAAACACGTGGTGACAGGTGAATCCTACTTACCCTGCCGATTAGCATTCGTCATGGTGATCATGCTTCCATCTTCTGCAAACCCCTTCTCCAAATTGTCCAATATCTGCCATAATTGGAAGACTAATTTACTATTTAAGAACAGCGGGTATCACAATGAACAAAGAAACAAAAATAAAATGGAAATCAGAAGGTAGCTGAAGTACATAGTGAAGATGATTGAATACACCAAGGACAACAAATTGGAATTCTTCAGCTTACTGAATTACTGTGAACAAATTAGGAACCACAATCGCTCAGCTGACCATTAACTCCCCATGAATGAGATTTGGTGGGTAAGAGGGTGTAGCAGCCAGTGAGTGTGGTGCTCTGGCCACTAACCAAACATGGTGCCTCTTGTAATGCACCTGTGATTCAATGGACAGAGTAACTGCCATTCACTAAGTGCTTTTGAAAAAAAACAACAAAAAAACAGAATCCCCAATGAGGAGATGGGCTAGTTAAAAACCTGTTGGTTCTGTTAGATTTATACTCCCTACTGTAGGGGAGTAATTCATGGTTTATTTTACTGTGTAAGAAACTCATTTCTTATTTGTATATGTTTATATGTAGTTTAAGTCAGTGCTGGGCCGAAATTACGCATCAGTGTAATTACGCATCGTAATTCCCTACAAATGCACCGTAAGCGTTACGTGTAAGGTTACGGTATTACACGTAATTAATTACGCGTAGACCGTAGGTTACGTTATTACGCGTAACAAATTACGCGTAAGACAGTAAACTCCTATTGAAATTATACAGTCTGCCGTAATCGCGTAATATTACGCTCCCGTATAATATAAAAAAGCCGCCGACTTTAAGGGTTAATAGCAAAGCCCCCTTAAGTGTTAAGAGCCTCAAATTTGGAGAATATATTAAGGAGATCAGAAGGAATAAGAGGAAAATTTTTTTTTCAAAAAGACCTTATAGTTTTTGAGAAAATCGATGTTAAAGTTTCAAAGGAAAAATATATACATTTAAAAACCCGCCGACTTTAACGGTTAATAGCAAAGCCTGCTTAAAATTTAGGAACACCAAATTCCCAGGGTATATTAACCTCCTGAGCGGTATGGACGAGCTCAGCTCGTCCATCACCGCCGTAGGCTGCCGCTCAGGCCCTGCTGGGCCGATTTTCTTCAAATAAAGTGCAGCACACGCAGCCGGCACTTTGCCAGCCGCGTGTGCTGCCTGATCGCCGCCGCTCTGCGGCGATTCGCCGAGAGCAGCGGCGAAAGAGGGCCCCCCTAGCCGCCTGAGCCCTGCGCAGCCGGAACAAAAAGTTCCGGCCAGCGCTAAGGGCTGGATCGGAGGCGGCTGACGTCAGGACGTCGGCTGACGTCCATGACGTCACTCCGCTCGTCGCTATGGCGACGATCTAAGCAAAACAAGGAAGGCCGCTCATTGCGGCCTTCCTTGTTTATTCTGGGCGCCGGAGGCGATCGGAAGAACGCCTCCGGAGCGCCCTCTAGTGGGCTTTCATGCAGCCAACTTTCAGTTGGCTGCATGAAATAGTTTTTTTTTAATTAAAAAAAAAACCCTCCCGCAGCCTCCCTGGCGATCTCAATAGAACGCCGGGGAGGTTAAGGGGATCAGTGGGAATAAGAGGAAATTTTTTTTTTCAAAAAGACCTTATAGTTTTTGAGAAAAAAAAATCGATTTTTAAGTTTCAAGGGCAAAAATGTCTTTTAAATGCGGAAAATGTCAGTTTTTTTGCACAGGTAACAATAGTGTATTATTTTCATAGATTCCCCCAAGTGGGAAGAGTTTTACTTACTTCCTTCTGAGTGTGGGAAATATATAAAAAAAACGACGTGGGGTCCCCCCTCCCAGACCTCTTTAACTCCTTGTCCCCCATGCAGGCTGGGATAGCCAGAATGCGGAGCACCGGCCGCGTGGGGCTCCGCACCCTGACTATACCAGCCCGCATGGTCCATGGATTGGGGGGTCTCGGAAGGGGAGGGGCAGCCAAGCTTTCCCCTCCCCCTCCGAGCCCTTGTCCAATCCAAGGACAAGGGGCTCTTCCCCACCTCCGATGGGCGGTGGAGGTGGAGGCCGCGATTTCCTGGGGGGCGGGGTGGACAGCGGGAGCCGGCGGGGACTTAGCGTCCTGTAAGGACGCGTAAGTGTATGCGGCGGCTGAGCGGCGAGTGACGTCGGGTGCGGTGTAGTTACATTGTAAAAACTTTGTTACATTGTAACTGATAGAACATTTCCGAGGCTATTGCGAGGGATCATTTATTTAAAGGGACAGGTAAGTATTAATGGTTAATTAAGAATATTAAAGGACTTTTTTCGTGGCTATGTTTTTTGTTCAATTAAAATACTTTTTCTAAGTGTTTGTGTGTTTATTTACTTTTAACTCTTAAAGGAAATGGGTAAGAGGTACAAGTACCCCTATACTCATTTCTCCTGGGAGGGGGGGTGGGCATCTGGGGGACCCCTTTTTAAAGGGGACTCCCAGATGCCACCATGAACCCCCCCAGGAAATCGCGGCCTCCACCGCCCATCGGAGGTGGAGAAGAGCCCCTTGTCCTTGGATTGGACAAGGGCTCGGAGGGGGAGGGAAAGTTTGGCTGCCCCTCCCCTTCTGAGACCCCCCAATCCATGGACCATGCGGGCTGGTATAGTCAGGGTGCGGAGCCCCACGCGGCCGGTGCTCCGCATTCTGGCTATTCCAGCCTGCATGGGGGACAAGGAGTTAAAGAGGTCTGGGAGGGGGGACCCCACGTCGTTTTTTTTTTTATATTTCCCACACTCAGAAGGAAGTAAGTAAAACTCTTCCCACTTGGGGGAATCTATGAAAATAATACACTATTGTTACCTGTGCAAAAAAACCTGTCATTTTCCGCATTTAAAAGACATTTTTGCCCTTGAAACTTAAAAATCGATTTTCTCAAAAACTATAAGGTCTTTCTGAAAAATTTTTTTCCTCTTATTCCCACTGATCCCCTTAATATACCCTGGGAATTTGGTGTTCCTAAATTTTAAGCAGGCTTTGCTATTAACCGTTAAAATCGGCGGGTTTTTAAATGTATATATTTTTCCTTTGAAACTTTAACATCGATTTTCTCAAAAACTATAAGGTCTTTTTGAATTTTTTTTCCCTTTTATTCCTTCTGCTCTCCTTAATATATTCTCCAAATTTGAGGCTCTCAGCAATTAAGGGGGCTTTGCTATTAACCCTTAAAGTCGGTGGCTACCTAACATTGATCCATGCGTCAACTTTTCCGCTTGGGAGCATTGCCTTACGCATTAATTGCTAGTAGGAAATTATGCGTAAGGCAATAACGTAACAACCTGCATTACGGTATTCTTACGCGTAATTGCGTAAGGGCCATGCGTAATTACAGACATAAACCGTAGATAAATGTCTACGCCGTAAGCGTAATTCCGTAATGCGTAATAGCGTAAAATTACGCGTAATGATCTGTAAGCGTAGTTTTTTCCATTACGCCCAGCACTAGTTTAAGTGTAAGATTTTTGCGATAGTGGACCCTTTGGCTGGCTGCACACATGGCTGTACGTGAAAGGTCGAGTTTTCTGTCATGTGTGGTTTTTGTGTGTGTTTGCGCTTTTTTCTGCATATGCGGTTTTCTAGCGTTTTGCAGGCGTTTTTGGTTCGCATATACACATTTTGTATTTGTTTTCCGTGCATTTTTCAATTGCGTTTTATGGAAATCTTTAGGAAGAAAACAGGAAGCAGAAATACATCAGAAAACAATTTGTTTAAAAAAAAAATGCAGATAAAAATGCATGAAAAACGCATACCACTGTGTTACCACTTACTTTCATAAGTGCGTTTTTGAAAACTATGCAACAAAACCAGCGTTTTAAAAACATTTATGTTTTAAAAAGCATAAAAAACGCATAGGCTTTTTTTTATGCGGCCCATTGACTACCATTAGCGGCAAAAAGGCTGCGTTTTCCACAACACTAGCGTTTCTGCTAAGTATGTTCCTAGCCTTAAGGATAGGATAACCAATTTATTATCACTGCTAGTGGAGGTAGAATTAAATAACAAGAGGGAGACTGTTACCTGGCAACCCTCTTAATATAAGGATGACCAAATAGCCATACCTACCTAAGTAAAATGGGTCATTTATGACCCCTTACCCATTTAGAACAAGGGCAACATTAAATAAGGCCTAGGCTCTGTGCCTGGTTAGAGCTCCCTCAGACCCCACTTAAAAGAAAAGAGGAAATGTATGCACAGCTTTTGTCTTTTTCTATGTCTTGACCCAAACATTAAAGCAACCTGCCTTCTATTGTGTGGAATCCCCCTATTCTGCCAAAACAGCTCTGACCCCTTGGGGCCTGGTACCCAGAAGTCCTGTGAAGGCACTCTGTAGTATCTGAAACTAAGATGTTGGCAAAAGATCATTTAAAACCTTCAAGTTGTTATGTTGGGACATTATGGGCTGGACTTTTCAGCACATCCCAAAGATGCTCGGTTGGATTAAGAACTGGACAATTATTAGACCAAGAAAACAGGATTCATCAGATCAGGCCACAGTCTTCCATTGTTCCATGGCAGAGTTAAGTTTCTCAAATGCAGATTGTAGGTGCGTTTGACAGTTGACAAGGGTCAGCATAGCATTGTGATGGGGGCCTGGGGCTTTGCTCTAACATATGCTGCAATGCACTGCATGTTCCAACAACATTTTCTCATGACCAAAGTTTTTTTATTTCTAGTAATTTGGGCTGCAGCAACTCTTTTCTGTGCTTGTAAACCAGGTAGACCAGCCTTCACTCCCAATGAACCTCAATGACCTTCCTCGGACTAATTTTGACTAGTACTAACCACTGGAACAACTTCATAGGTGCTGTTTTTTGAAGGTACTTTGGTCAAGATGTCTAGTCATCATAATCAGGCCCTTGTTAGAAGTCCCCCAGATTCTTAGGGTTGCCCACTTTTCTTGCCCTCAATGCATTACCTTCAAAATCTGGCTGTTCACTCACTGTCTAAGATATTCCATCCTAGAAATATGCCACTGAGACGAGAATCAGGCCCTTATTCAATTTGCTTTTTTTCTCCTATGTGATATTTTTCACACTTTATCAATGAAATGCCATTTAAACCAACAGTAAGCAATAAATATACTCAAAATCATTTTAGCAGTACTTACTCTCCTACATTTTGGGTATTTTTTCAATTAATGTATTTAATTTTAAGTTGCCAGGGATATAGTTAGCTTTGTCTAATAAGTTAAGAAGTTTATTTTAAAGATAACATGAGGTGAAAACAAATTGTTAAGATAAAAATTGCATCTATCCTCCTACTCCTAAAAAGAACTAAGATAACCTGCAGTTTTGTTTAAAAACTTAAAAAGTACATTTAATGTTTTATGGTCTCTGCTCACTGACAGTCTTTCAAGTGTCCTAGAGCTAAAATATATCAGCTATTGACATTTTTGTTATCCTTTCCCTGCACTCATAAGTTGTTTTCTTCCAGTCAGGAGTTTTATGGCTATAATTACTTATCAGTGAGGGTTACAGTATAATGCAACAGGGTTCCAACTTTAGAGAAACTGTCACTTGTATACGTGAAGGTTTATCTCTTTCAGACAAAAAAACAAAAAAGGAACACAGCCTGGTTAAATTGTATGCTTGGCATTGAACATGCACATGTCTATCTCATCATGTCACATATGGCATTGGCTGGATAGTGTACTGGATAAAGGGGAACTTCAGCCTAAACAAACATACTGTCACCAAGTTACATTAGTTATGTTAATTAGAATAGATGGGTAATATAATCTCTTACCCACCCTGTTTTAAAAGAACAGGCAAATGTTTGTGATTCATAGGGGCAGCCATCTTTTTTGGTTGAAAGGAGGTGACAAGGAGCAGGAGACACAGTTCCAACTGTCCTGTGACCTGATAACCCCTCCCAGCTGCACACCCTAGGCTTCAAATGTCAAATTCAAAATGTAAAAAAAATAAAATTGCACCAAAACAGCAGAAAGAGAACAACAACATCAGAAATCCCATCATGCTTTGCACAGCATCAGGGGAAAAAAGCCTGGGCAGTTTTCTTCTGTGCAGCTAAAAATGAGGCTTGTATAAGAGAAACAAAGTTCTGATGATGTGAAACTGTTAACCTCCCTGGCGGTAAGCCCGAACTGAGTTCGGGCTATGCCGCCGGGAGGCACCGCTCAGGCCCCGCTGGGCCGATTTGCATAATTTTTTTTTTGTTACACGCAGCTAGCACTTTGCTAGCTGCGTGTAACCTCCGATCACCGCCGCTACCCGCCGATCCGCCGCTATACGCGTCGCCGCAGCCGCCCCCCCCCCAGACCCCGTGCGCTGCCTGGCCAATCAGTGCCAGGCAGCGCCGTGGGGTGGATCGGATTCCCTTTTGACGTCACGACGTCGATGACGTCGGTGACGTCATCCCGCCCCGTCGCCATGGCGACGGGGGAAGCCCTCCAAGAGATCCCGTTCTTTGAACGGGATCTCTTGATCTCTGATCGCCGAAGGCGATCGGAGGGGCTGGGGGGATGCCGCTCGGCAGCGGCTATCATGTAGCGAGACATTGTCTCGCTACATGAAAAAGAATTTTTTTTTTAAAAAAAAAACGTATTTGCTGCCCCCTGGCGGATTTTAATAAACCGCCAGGGAGGTTAAAGAAACACCAAGCCTTTTCAGTGCTGCTGAGTCGATTTTTAGTCCGGAGGTTCACTTTAAGGGCTGTGTCTCTGACACCGGAGACCTGGGTTCCAATCTCGGCATGTTCAGAAAACAAGAACCTATTCAGTGAGGAGTCCTTGGACAAGACTCCCTAACACTGCTACCGCCTATAGAGCGCGCTCTAGTGGCTTCAGCTCTGGGGCTTTGAATTCGCCAGGAGAAAAGCACAATATAAATGTTCTGTGTCTTATCTTCTGAGTGTCATGTAACCTCAGGTACACTTTAAGCCTCCTTAGCTTAAAACTGCCAGCAACTTGAATAATAAGTCACAAAACAAAAGTCCGTAAATGGACAATATTTTTTCTTTCATTGTAGACATGGGAACTTTCACATGCCTTTATGTGAAGGTTAATAATAGCCGTGTTACATTTAGAGGCACCGTTCTCTTAGCAAGTTGCCAGTCTGGTGTGAAGACACAGGAGCTGCTACTCCCCTCCATTTTATGAATCTCTCCTGCATACTGTCACAGCCAGCGAGGTACAATACAGCTCTCCCCCACCGTGTGTCACTGCCTCACGGAGCCTCATAAAGAGATGCTTATGTGAGAAGCACGTACATATTCATTACTGACTATTTTTACACACTGTCCTCAAGATTCAGCTACTGACAAACAATTAGGCGAAGGACAGATCCGTCTCTTCATGTGTGTCATTCTCGCGACAACATGCTGAGGGAGAGGAGCAGAATCTGGGGTAAGTGGCAGTGCTGTCAGTAGCAGCCAGTCAGATACCGTCTTCCATATTCTGACTTGTGCATTCACACCACCGCACATGTCATCACATACGTGAATTAAAGCTGAGCTAAACCCAGAAAGAAACAAAGCGTACTGTACTCTAATAGCAATCAGGTTGTTATATGAATATAAACTGTGTATAAAAGCTAAGTGGTAGATTGCAATACTTCTTTTACAAGCCAAAGGATTTGACAAACTCTAAATCAGGTCACCACTTCGCTCTAGTGTGGTTTGCCTTCTTAAAAGGTATTTGCGATAATTCAGATTTAATTGTGTAATTGTGGTTACCCACAATGCACCGCTGCTGAATATGCAAATTATCTCTTTATGTCCCTGAAGCTAGGCTTACATCCAAAACCGCTAGTGTATTGCAAGCCTATCGCTTTAAATGTTACAGAGCCACATCAACCCAACATGCAGACAGCCTGTTTCGGACAGTTGGTCCTCCTTAGTGCATGGCAGGGTTTGCTATGGCTCTATGGGATAGGGCTTGGACCCTCCAGTAGCAGCAAGTGGGCAGGACAATCAGGTGTGACAATGTGACACTCAAAATAGGAAGAATGATGCATTCAAGACTACAACTTTTAGCTTCCTTGCATTACATTAAATATAGTGCCCTCTTCATGAAGTGCAAAACTAGTGTGAAAAGACAGCCTATTCCACACCATACTATAAATTAACCTTTGGGAGTGTCTAAGCGTCCCTTTGTCAAGGCTTATGCATCAATACCCGGAATGTGACTAGCTCAGTAGAAAACTCAACCTGACAAAAGAGACTTTGCATGTCTTTCCAATGTTGAAGTAGAGGGGGTTTAGATCATGGACCTGGATAGTGCACAATTCAATATTCAAAGAAAGTTCCATACAAAAAGTGCTCTGGTTCACCCAAATAAGTAACATGAAAGCACTCTGCAATAAAAAACGTTAAAGGAAATGTAAAATTATTTTTTTCCTCCAGTTTAACTTACCTAGGGCTTCTTCTAGTTTCTGAAGTCATTTTGGTTCTGCACTGCGATTGAGTGGCAGTGCATGTGGTCAGCAACTGGCTTAGACAGCTTTTGGAGGGGTACAACGACTGAAGGGAGCAGTGCGGATTGACGGCGAGGGACCAGGAGGACTCCAGGGGGCTAGAAGAAGCCCTATGCAAGTTAACTATTTCAGACCAAAGCTTCTAGTCAATTTAAGGACCAGAGGCCTTTTTTTCATTTCTTGATCACCGTGATTGGCACACAGTGATCAGGAGCCAATGAAAATGGTGCCTGTTCAATGCACAAAGCTCAATGGGGAGGTGCTATTGTGCCTGAGCTAAAAAAACAACAACACCCTGGCGGTAAAAAACAACGACCCACCATAATTCCCTGTATGTCTACACATGCTTTATAGTAAATACAGTCCTGACATCCAGTGCAGGTGATGCCTACTAGAGAATCTCTTTTTTTTTTTTTTTGAACAACCGTGTCAAAAAAACTCCTTGACACCACAACAACAGTAACCATGAATGTGGCTTACTTGTATCCATAATCAGGCCCAAAAAACCATAATAATATTGCAACAAAAGCAAAATACAGTATATTATACCCGGAGGACTGAATGGGTCCTGGTCCGACTGCATCTCCCCTTAGGAACTCCGGTAACTCCCAATCTGCACATTTGTTAAACATCAGTCATCAAACTTAAGCTTGTAGTCTGAAATCCAGCAAGACCATTTCATACCTTTCTAAATTTCTTGGGGCATTTCTGTTTAAGGTAGACACACTTCAGGATCACCAATTGTTTGAGGACATAAGAAATCCAATCTCTTTTTAGGGGACAGGGGTTGATTCCATTTAAAGTGTTACTGTTGGGCATAAAATCAATGCTTTATTTTAATCTGGTCAACAAGTACTGTAATAAGGATACTAACCAGGCAATCCAAAAGTTAAAAATCACTATTACTTTTCTTGTTGATAAATGATCATTCTCCAGTTTACCTGACTCTTATTTGGTACATTGCCGCACAAAGGAAGTTGCAGGGCATGCTGGTTTGTCCTAAAATCAAAATGTGGAAAGTGCAATACATATGTTATGAAAGTAGAGCAAGTATTTATCTACTTATATATGTGGTTTTTTTCTGAGATAGTATGGCTGACAAATCCTCTTTAAGACTTATTTTTCGGGCATATGATATGAGAGATCTGTAAGAATGCATTTTATGGGTAGAGAGGGTGCAGTCAGATTACCCAGAAGCACCTGTTCAGGAGCCAATTCAATTGCAATACGAATACCTGTTGGAGCTCAGCGTGTACTTGGAGCCAGTAAGATCAAATATATGGACAGTGTTAGACCATATGGAAAAAAAATTAGCCCCCCCTTGCTGACATCTGCTACACAATCCTGATGTAGTGGGGTAAATTTTTTGTAACCTATCAGGTGACAAATAACTTCTATGTAAACATTTTGAAGTGATAAGTCTGTCCCGTGCTGAGATGTTAACCGTGACAAAGATTGTTTTCCAGGTCTCAGGGGTAAGCCCTGGAATATCGACTTGCCATGCTATGATAAAGATTGTCCACCTTTGACTGACCTTCGGGGAAAAATGTTTTATATAAGATTGAGATAACATGTTCAAGGTATTTTTTGATCATCTCCCCCTCCGTGGTATGGGATTGCACCAGTGTGGATCTACCCCCAGACACAAATTGTGCCCTAAAAGCATGTTTTAATTGTATGTACCTAAAGGACATATAGTTGGGAAAGTTATTATCACGCTTGAATGAAGCAAACGGTTTGAGCATATTAATTTCTACTATATCTACTAGACTAAAAATGTGGTTATGGAAGGGGTTCATCCATAGCGGGGTATATGGCGAGATTTGGCCCAGTTGGCATAATACCTTGTTAACTTTTTCTCAAACCTTAACAGTCATCAACACGTTTGGTGTTGCGAATCTCTCCTATTCTTACCTTCAAGCAGATGATTTTCATGTTGTGCAGTCTATCAAGAGTCTCCAGAGGAAATCCCAGGTATTGCCGCAACTCGGCATGCAAAATCCGCATAGAAAATGGGACCATTGACCCTAAACAGAAATATGACAGAAAATCTATTGTTACAAAAACACAGCAGGAAATTAACAGAGACATCGTCCATAGTGTCATCCACGTGGTGTTAAATAACACGATCTAACGGAAAACAGGACATTGTTTTAAAATTTTGAGCTGTTGAAATTGCTAAATATAACCAATTAACACCTTTATCTATTTTCATATCTGAGCGAGTTCTTTGTGGTAAAAGTGTCAGTGGTGAGATACTTTCATATGCCAACCGTGATTAACTACCCTGACTTCCTGTGAAATCACGCCCCTACAGTCAGCTTCCCACAGGACAACAGTGCCTGCTACATTGTGTATAATTTCCTTGCACAATATATACTGTATATACTCGAGTATCGAGTATAATATCGATCTAGAAATGTAGGTCTGATTCTCTTCATAGAAGTATAAGGGTCGACTTATACACGAGTCACATGCAACACTGAATAATGTGTGTACTAATAGTGACATTCCTATTTGCAGCAATTTACCCAGTGGTAAGTGACACTTTGAGGAAAGGATATGCCAAGAAAACAAACATCTGAAAGTCCTGGCCACAACAATCAACAAGGAAAGGGTTGGGGGGGGGGGGGGGGGGGGGAATACTGGGCTGCTTAAAAGGGAGTGAATAACTGCAGCACTTGGGGACCTGAAGGAGGTAGTGTGTGTGTGTGTGTGTGTGTGTGTGTGCGTGGTGTGGTGTGTGTGTGTGCGTGGTGTGGTGTGTGCGTGGTGTGGTGTGTGTGTGTGCGTGGTGTGGTGTGTGTGTGTGTGTGTGTGTGTGTATGCGTGTGTGTGTGTGTGTGTATGCATGTGTGTGTGTGTGTGTGTGTGTGTATGCATGTGTGTGTGTGTGTGTGTGTGTGTATGCGTGTGTGTGTGTGTATGCATGTGTGGTGTGTGTGTGTGTGTGTGTGTGTGTGTATGCATATGTGTGTGTGTGTGTGTGTGTGTGTGTGTGTGTGTGTGTGTATGTGTGTGTATGCATGTGTGTGTGTGTGTGTGTGTGTGTGTATGTGTGTGTGTGTGTGTGTATGTGTGTGTGTGTGTATGCGTGTGTATGTGTGTGTGTATGCATGTATGTGTGTGTGTGTATGCATGTATGTGTGTGTGTGTGTGTGTGTGTGTGTGTGTGTGTGTGTGTGTGTATGCATGTGTGTGCATGTGTGTGTGTGTGTGTGTATGCATGTGTGTGTGTGTGTATGCATGTGTGTGTGTGTGTGTGTATGTGTGTGTGTATGCGTGTGTGTGTGTATGCGTGTGTGTGTATGCGTGTGTGTGTGTATGCGTGTGTGTGTGTATGGTGTGTGTGTGTGTGTGGTGTGTGTGTGTGTGTGCGTGTGGTGTGTGTATGCGTGTGTATGCGTGTGTGTGTGCGTGTGTGTGTGTGGTGTGGTGTGTGTGTGTGTGTGTGCGTGCGTGTGTGGTGTGGTGTGTGTGTGTGTATGTGTATATGTGTGTGTGTGTGCGTGCGTGTGTGTGGTGTGTGTGTGCGTGCGTACGTTTTTTTACTAAAACTTCATTCAAAACACAGTTCATCAGAGAAGCATATTATTTAGTGGGCTGTGTGCACAATGAAATCACCTTTTCTAAAAAATCTTATGACTAACAAATATTGATTAAAGAAAAGTTTTTCAATATACCCTTACATTAGCAGCTCCTCCCATCTCATCACAGCTCTCTGTGATGCTGCAAGTGTCCAGAACAGGAAAGCAGAGCCAGAAGAGGGCAGGCTTGGGCTTGAAAAGACATCAGAAAAGACAGACTCCGCTATAATGATTCCTAAGCAAAGCCAGACTGAATGCTCAGTCTGGGATTTTATCAGGGCTGTTAACAAGCAGGCTGAGCAGTTAAGGATGAAACAGAGAGCAGGGTAGGTGTTTTCTCTAATGTTCCCACTGATATATATGGTAAAATACATGAGGGTGCTTTGTCTCTGGACACTAAGGCCACTTAAGGTGACAGTGTGGCAGTGATCACCATATAGATGTGTTTGCTCGGCTCTCTGCTAAGCAGAATGTACTGTGTTATACAGAAAAGGACAGTAAGGTTACCCATACATTACGTGATTTCCCTGAACGATCAACCATTCCATTCGATCATTTTATCGGAACGGGGGAGAATCGTTTATGCTCCATTCTGTTCCATTGAAGGAAACTGGCCGATATCTGGTCAAGTCAACCAATTTACTCAATTGGATATGGTGGAAAATATTGGTCGACCGGAAAGGAATCAGCTACTGCTCACATGACTCCGATCGACTCAGAATCGATTTTTAGTTTCAGAGCAAGGAGGCACAAAATCATTCAAATCGATTTTGAAGGAGAATCACATAAGATATTGCTTAAAGTGTGTGGGCCACTAGTTGATCAACTTTTGATTAACCACACTGTAGTTGATAGACCAATAAAGTCGTTCTCTTAACCCTTTAGCAGCCAAATTACTTAGAGGCTTGCAAGTGCTCCAGGCCAATTTATTTTAGCACATTTTTATTTCTTATTTGTTACATTTCCTTGCTACTAATTAGTACTGATGTAATGTGGATTTATGGCCATTTGTCACTAGGGGGCAGTGTGAGACAATAACAGACTAGTTCTGCTTTCAGTTTCTATATCCTCTGCTAGCAGAGAGACATGAAAGCATTTCAATAATTTACAGCACAAAGCGTTCTGCTAACTGAAGTCAAAGGCAGTGCACGATCTCAAACTGGGTAGTTCCTTTGAACTACTAATGGGTTAATTGATCGAAGGAAAATCGAGTAATGTATGGGTATTTTAAGATCGACAGAATGTGTTCCAACAGCAGGGAATAAAATGGCAAATAAACCCAAAGTGGCACAATTGCTGAAAAAAATAGCAGAAGGACTGGCAGAGGCAAGCAATGTAGAAAAGCAAACTGCTGAATTCTAATATTTCACAGTACTGCAGCTTCCTAGCCGTATTCAGTGAGAACTGACAATAAAAGCTAGTCCCCTTGGCTATCTATAGAGGCGACACAGGTGCTTTATTAATCAGCATCCTCCCCTCTTCTATATTTAGCGCTAGGAGGACAATGCATTGTGTGATTAGGGCATGTGGGCACAGAGCCGGCAGCCTCTGCACAGAATGCCATCCTGGGCATGTTTAATGATAAAATGCCATGAAAGACGAGGGCCTTTCTTGCAAAACCAAACAGGCAGACCTGACCCAAGGCAGCCGGCAACCCTGCCACAGCCCAGGCCGAGCGCATACTAATTACAGCCTGCAGACAGCAGCCTGCCAAGCAGAACAATGAGAGATTCAGAGTGACAGCTTCGTCACAAGTCATCGTACAGGACAAAGGTCACTTCTGCGAGTCTGTGTCACTGCGACAGGAACCATACACTGGGAAGGACGGGAAAAAACGGCTCGCCTATCAAAGCCATCAAGCTTATTATTTCAGGGCAATTTTAGGAGTTTTCTATATTTTATCCACAGATTTAGCCACTTCTCTTGTCCACCACTTAATAGTTAAAGTATAACAAGATGGTTAAACATGAACATACATGAAATCTGAGGTCTCCTGTTTCACCTGGAATGACCACCCAAATACACACAGGTTTTGCATATGTCGTCCTCTGACTGGGATTACATAATGGTCTAGTATGGGAGATTATTTCTACCTACTTTCTATAAGTGGGGGAACTTTTCTATGTGCTGTCTTCTATGCCATCCAATAGTCTTCCTTTTTTTTTTTTGAGATTTTACATCAAATACTTTAATAACATTAGGGAGCACACACAACTGAGAACAGTATCCAGTGATTCAGGTTTCTCTAGAAATAAATAGAAGGTAGTAGTGTAAAGCGTGATGAGCATGTTTAAGCTACGCTACTGAGTTTGTACATGTTGTTCCTGTGTCTTTTTGACCAGACCAGTAACTCTGCTGACATACCATGGGAGTGGGTGGCTGGCACCTGTGGCCTGAGATAGCAGACATAGCAAAATTGGCCACAGGAGCATAGCCCAAGCTTTACTGTAAGTAATGATCCTGAGGGTTTTAAAGTGGTGCCTTCCTTAAAAAAAAGTGCAGAGAAGTCAGTGAAATATTACTTTCATGTTACATCAGAGAAAAAAAAGTGTAACACATTGGTGTGCCCAATCTAGGATTTGAATTGCTGTAAGTCAGGGGTGTCAAAGTCAATTGCATAAGAGGCCAAAATCTTAGCCGCAGGCCAAATTGATGATAATAATGCTAACATTTGTATGGTGATTTGACTCAAAGTGCTTAAGAGCTGCAGCCATTATGTGCATGCTCAAGAGGCCACCCTGCGGTGTTGGGGATTCTTGCCCAATGACTCCTTCCTGAATAGGTACTGGCTCACTGAATAGGAGGAGCCAAGATTCAGACTCAGATCTCCTACGTTAGAGGCGGTGTTCTTAACCAGTACACTATCCAGCCAATAGCCAATCACCTTGCGGCTCCAGTTAACAGGGGGGAGTCTCTGGTGAGAACCCTAAAAACATTAGGTGCAATACCTGGATTTGGCCACTAAACTGGACGTTACATGTGTATTTAGGATTCTCAGCCAGGTGGGAGGACAGGGAATCAGGGGTGGGAAAGGGGTGCCAGCATCAAACAGCGAACAGGTTTTTTGCTTAAAACTAATGCTTGCTCACAAATTTCAGATGTATGGACAAGAAGGGCCAAGAAGCCATGCTTTTAAATACGCGCTGCAAATATTAATTAACTAAAGACCATATGACCAATCACAACAAGATATGGGGGGATTCAATCTCCTGTGTTGATGGAAATGTCAGATGTACAAGCATATACAGTATACAGCACAGGTTGCAGCTTTCTTTTACTGCATACAATTATGCTCATTCGAAGATCTTGAGGGCCAAATCAAGTGGTGTGATGGGCCGCAGGCCTTGAGTTTGACAACCTTTGCTGTACATGTTTGAGTTCCCTCTGTGCAGGGGCGTAACTAGATCTAATAGTCTTCCTATGCAAGAGTGGAGTGTGTGCAAGAGTAAGGGGGAGCCAGAAGATTCCATATGCAACCCCATGTGTATTTAGGTGGCATGGTGGAAGGTAACCACTGGCCACCCTCTGTCTACCCTTGTCTAACCACTTTATCCACCACTACAGAACATCTACGTCCTCTGTGACTTCATCTAAGCCACGAGTCAGTAGATATACGCCTTGTAGCAGAAGCAGTGCTGTGTAGGATTGGGCTTGCTCCTGTGCACATTTCTGGCACTATCTGATGCAGCACTGATTGGTAAAAGGGAATATATGTACCCTGAGCTAATGAGATTGATTTTTACCATTAAAAACACTTTTATTTTCTGAGTTGATCGTGAAAAATAAAATACACTCTGTAGTATTATTTCAGAATCAAATATCTTCACCATAAATTGTGAGAGGAACATAATCTAAGTTTTGTGATAAGCTGTAAGAATAGCCAAACAAAATGTGTGTTTTTTATCTACAGTAGTGCTTTTTTAACTGGAATTGGTAAAACTGAGAAATAATGTGTTTTTTCAATTTTTTTTCCTTGTTTTACCATTAAAATTCATAGAAAACAAAATTGGCGAGGTAAAAATTGCATACAATGAAACCCTAGTTTGTCTTGAAAAAAAAAATATATATTTCATTTTTGTGTCATAAGTAGGGATACATTTATTGCTGATTAAATAAGGACATGCTCTGGTCCATAAGTGGGAAACAAGGTCTGGATGAGAAGTGGTTAACATCTGATGCTACTGATGATGTGGTGTGTCACCATAAAACAGCTGTAAGGTAGGGGGACTAGTCCCCTTAGTTGAACCCTCTCTATAACCATTAAAAGGCAGATCATCACTCACTCCTGTGCCCCACGTCTTTTCTCGTCTAATGCTACGTGATGGCCTACTGGTGGTTTGAGCACAGAATTACTGAGTGGATCCAACTAATTGTCTAATCTTCTGTTGCCTGTCCTGTGTGCCGGTGGGCTAATTTTTCTTGTTGAAGATGTGCTTATATTGCATCTTTCACAGCACTTCAGAGCCTATAGTCTTGTCACTAAAGGCGCCCCATCAACGCTAAAGTTTTTAGTCAACAATCCTATTGTTTGATCAGATCATTATGATTGTATTGTATGAAGAAAGAGAAGCTGGTGGACCCAATCCATTCTGAAACAACACATTGTGAGTTCCTTAATCTATTAGCAGCTTCATAAGGAATTATCTCATTTGAAATAGTGCACTGCTTTTGAACTCACCCAGCAGAACCGGTTGTGCTGTAAAGTACAATGCCTTTGACCTCAGTCAGCAGAACGCTTTGTGCTGTAAATTCACACAATGCTTTGATCTCTCTCTACTAGCAGTAAATATAGAAACTTAAAGCAGATCTCCTCTGTTATTGTCTCACACTGCCCCCTAGCGACAAGTGGACATAAATACACATTATAGAAGTACTAATTAGTAAAAAGGAAATGTAACAAATAAGAAATAAAAATGTGCTAAAATAAATTGGCCTGGAGCACTTGCAAGCCTCTAGATTGGCTGCTAAAGGGTTAAAGAATTGATTGATAGGTGTGGTGGATTTTTCCAAAGGTATGATCATAACTGTTTGATATCGGGAATAGTTTAGATTCTTTAGTGCTATGGATCTATTAAATACGACCTTTTCTTTTGATTTTAGTGATCTTATCGAAACTATGATCGTTTTCTAAAAATTGCATAGTTGATGGGCACCTTACCCGCCCTCAGAGGAACTCACAATCTAATCTCTACCATGGTGGTCCAGGAAGAGAATGCCGTGCCCTTGAAAAAACCCACACAAACTCACTCCGTGCAGAACGTGTCCTGGCCGAGATCTGAAACTGTGACAGTAATTTCACTGCTAATCCCAATTACTGGTTTGTGATCTTTCACAGAGACCTATAATAAATCACAAAGTATTGCTGTTTGGCTGTAGAATCTGTAGTTCTGCTGTGATATAGAAGGCCAGGTGAAAGAGGGCTGTTGCTACCCCATAGCTATGCAGTCCCTGGTGCGTTATACATCTTGCAGCTTAGCACAGCACTAAACCTGCATTGCTTAGGACAGAAATAGCTGCCCACAGACAGCAAAATCACTCTGAGACCAGTGGGGAGTGAGAACTCAGCTTGCTCTTCTCTGGATCACAGGTTACTCCAAACTTCAGTAAGCTCTGGGGAATAAGTGGATAGGTCTGGAATTTCTGGATGTAACGGGTGTTGAATTGTCATCAGCAAAAAAACTCCCAAAACTAAAATTGTCAGGTTTTTTTTTCACATATAACAAGTTTTTCTGAATTATTGCTTTAAAGAGGAACTGTCGTGAAAATCTTAAAATTTAAAAACACATACAAATAAGAAGTATGTTTCTTCCTGAGTAAAATGAGCCACAAATGACTTTTCTCCTATGTTGCTGTCACTTACAGTAGGTAGTAGAAATCTGACATTACCGACAGGTTTTGGGTTAGTCCATCTCTCCATAGGGGATTCTCAGCATGGCCTTTATTCTTTATAAAGACATTCCCTGAAAACATTTATACAAAAATGCTGACCAGCCTCCCTGTTCGCTAAACATTTTTTTGGCAGTTGGACGGAGCACCAAAAGCTTTTAAAAATTAAAAGAAAACCTAAGAAACCCATATGAGAAGATGGGCTACTCCGAAATCTATCAGTAATGTCAGATTTCTACTACTTACTGAAAGTGACAGCAGCATAGGAGAAAAGTAATTTATGACTCATTTTTCTCTGGGAAAAATGCACTTATCTGTATATGTTTGCATATATTTTACATTTTAAGATTTTCGCGATAGAGGTCCTTTAAGTAGGTGAAAAAAAAAGAAGTAAGAAATTGAACAAAGGCCATGTCACACTGGAGGACGTAAGAGCAGCAAATAATTGCTACAGCTGGCAACTCCATTGAAATTTATTTATATGCCTAGTTGCCAGGGCTGGATTTCTGGAAAGGCCACAAAGGCCCATGCCTTGGGAGGCTGCAGCTCAAGGGGGCACCTGAAAATGAAAGAGGGGTTGCTACAATTGAAAGTGGAGGCTGAAAATGGGGAACAACATATGCAAAAGGGAAACCGATGCTCAAGGGAGCAGTTTATGAAAGAGAGGGGCTGCTGTAAATTGATGATACACATGGAAAAGGGGGCTGCACATGGAATGGGAGGTGCCCTCCTGCACATTAAAGAGGAGCCACAATAAACACACTATAATAGGAATGTTTTTTGACAATGTTCCCTTTTATCAGTGCGTACATGCACACCCCTCATCTTGAATGGCCTGAACTGGTGCCCACTTTCAGATCTCCATGGATACCTGTGGCACGCAGTAGCTAGAGCATCTGGCTGCATGGCAACCTATACAGCTGTCAGTTATCTGCTGTTTCCCGCCAAATGTGCAGAACAGTTGTCCTCATGCAAACAGGTATTTTTATTCCATTCCTACAGGCTGCTGTACAGCTTTGCATGTGTGTTCTGACTTTCCCCAATTCACTTTCTGGCACGTTTTCATGCCTCTTGCTGTATTATTATGTTCATATATTTGTTGTCTAGCTCAGTGTTCATAATTCTGTCTGTCTTTATAGGCTGTTTTTGTGATGGATTAAACTCTGTTTTCATCACCTCGCATTGTGTGCTGGATTTTGTTGAATAAATTCTATGCTGAGGAAGCCTTTTTCTGTTTAGGGAAGTGCTATCCATGGTGCTGAAACGTGTACTTCTAATAGACATACTTAGCATTACAACTGCACTAGCTTGGGTATACATGTTAAAAAGTCGCATGTAATAAAAGGGCGCGAGGGATTGCAGCTAGTTAAAGAACAGTAAAATTACCGGTACTAATATTTCACTACTTAATTGCATACTTAGCTTGGTTGAAAAAAGACATTTGTCCATCAAGTCCAACCAGAAAAATAGTCCAACCAATAATAAATACTATACTATGTCTTAAAGGATACCCGAACTGACATGTGACATGATGAGATAGACGTGTATCTACAGTGCCTAGCATACAAATAACTATACTGTGTTCCTTTTTTCTTTCTCTGCCTTAAAGAGATAAATATCAGGTATGTAAGTGGCTGACTCAGTCCTGACTCAGGCAGGAAGTGACTACAGTGTGACTCTCACTGATGAGAAATTCCAACTGTAGAACACTTTCCTAGCAGAAAATGGCTTCTGAGAGCAAGAAAGAGATAAAAAGGGGAATTTCTCATCAGTGAGGGTCACACTGTAGTCACTTCCTGTCTGAGTCAGGACTGAGTCAGCCACTTCCATACCTGATATTTAACTCTTTCAGGCAAAGAAAGAAAAAAAGAAACACAGCATAGTTATTTGTGTGCTTGGCACTGTACATACCCATGTCTATCTCATCATGTCCCATGTCACTTCGGGTATCCTTTAACCTAACATTATTGTCACAGAACCCTTCCTCTACCAATGCCTAACCCTAAGACCTCCCTCTACCTATGCCTAACATTTAATCACCGTCCCCAACCTTAACCTACCCCCGCTGCATTGCTGCAATTTGTGCAAAAGAGGCTAAATTTCAATGCCTGGAGACGCCCAATACAATTGCAAGTGCTGAGGCATGCGGATATGCAAATTGCCGCATTGCAATTCCCCTTCTTTGCTGCAAACCACGGCTTTTATAATAGGTACCTATGGCAATGCCTTTTTTTCAATAAGGGCTCTTGTGCCTTTTATCCTGATTTGCCAGCATGGACCTAGACATGCATTTTGATATCCCCATGACAAGGACATGCCAAATTTGCAGTCCCGTGGCAGTCTGACACCAGGTTGTATGATCTGCAGAGCTGTGGAAGAATCAAACCATAAGTGCCGGAAAACTCCCCTGGCAAAGCGCCGGAGCCTACATTGGCAAAAAAAGGAACTGAGGGCAATAGGGGCAGAAAGCTGTTCATTTTGGCGCAAGGATTTGATGCCCTGCGACAACATTATTGGAAATATGCTGCCCTGTGTGCTTGCTGGCCTCCTGCATAGTATGTAGGCTGGAGTAACTCGACAATGAAAGGCTGCGATGCTCATCCTGACAAGTAGGTGGTGAAAAAGGCACATGTATATGTGGCCTATGCCTAGAGAAACACAAGGCAGCCCAGGTGCCTCTCTGATGATTTCAAAGAAGAAAATCAGTAATAAACAAACTGTGCCCAGAGATTACTTGATTTTGGGCAGCAATGTCTGGCCGATTCAATCATAATGATCGAATCTGGCAGACATTGATGCTGCAACATGCCCATCCAATTGATTGTTTTGACTGATTTCTGGTCGAAAACAGTCGCATAGATCGATCAGGCATGCTTGAAAATCTCAGTTGCAAGGGCTCAATCAGGTGCTTTGTGATGACTGCTGGAACCCCAATCAGAGAGAGATCTATCTGATAACCGATTTGGTGGCAGATCGACAGGTGTATGGCCCCCGAGTAATTGCTTAGGCTGCAATTTAAAGAGGAACTCCAGTGAAAATAATGTAATAAAAAAAAAAGTGCTTGATGTTTACAATAATTATGTATAAATGATTTCGTCAGTGTTTTCCCATTGTAAAATCTTTCCTCTCCTTGATTTACATTCTGACATTTATCACATGGAGACATTTTTACTGCTGGCAGGTGATGCCACTGGAAGGAGATGCTGCTTGCTTTTTTGGCAGTTGGAAACAGCTGTCATTTCCCACAATGCAACAAGGATCCCACAGTGTGATATCAGAACCATGGTCCTGACATCACACTGTGGGAGGGGTTTCACCACAATATCAGCCACACAGAGCCCCCTGATGATCCATTTGTGAAAAGGTGAAGATTTCACATGGGAAAGGGGGTATCAGCTACTGATTGGTATGAAGTTTAATTCTTGGCTACATTTTCTCTTTAAGCTTGATTTTGTTTATTTGTAAGCCCATTTATATTTTAAAGATACTCTGAAGCGAGTTAAATTACATGTTTTTAACCTTTATTTATGTTAAGCACTATAGCTAGTGCTAAAACACCGCATCCCCGTGGCAAAACAAGGGGTTTATACTCCCCTAATCACAGGGAAAAAAAATCCATGACTTTCTTGGTCGTGGATTTTGCTGCCCAGGGAGGCAGAGCTTTGAGCTGCAGCTCTGCCTCCATTTGCGTCAATCCACTGCGGATCTCCGCCTCTCCCCCGCCCCCCCTCAGTGAAGGAAGACTGAGAGGGGCGGGGAGAGACGGTGATCAGCGAGGATTGATGCGATGAGAGGCAGAGCTACAGCTCTAAGCTCTGCCTCAATCAGGAAGCGCTCCCCGCAATTAGCCCATGGGATTTGGGGGGTATAAACCCTTCGTTTTGCTGCAGGGAAACTCTGTTGGCCTTTATACTACGTGGAAGTGACAAAATTGACCAGTCACTGGCCAATCAAAATTAATGTGTGTAGAATCCTAAAGCCTGGCACACACGTTTAGTGTTCTCCCCAGGCTCTTTTAGCCGGGTGCTCCACCCGGCTAGATTTGGTGACCACCCGGCTGTCATCGGCTCACCTCCTCCCTTTCTCCTATGCTGTTAGCAGAGTTGCCCTGCATTTTCATCTCGCCCCACCCGGCTGCTTTTTCATGCCACCCGGCTTGAAAAAAATTCTGGGGAGAACACTGCGTTTAGTTATGATTGGCCTATCACTGACCAGCCTTGCCACCTCCATGTAGTATGAGAGCTTACCTACACAATCTGCTCATAGTATTCAATATCGGTGGACCTGCATACTACATGGAGGTGGTAAAATTGGTCAGTGATTGGCCAATCATAATTGAAAGTGTGTACCAGGCTTAAAGGGAAGGTCCAAGCAAAAAAAAAAAAATGAGTTTAACTTACCTGGGGCTTCTACCAGCCCCATGTAGCCATCCTGTGCCCTCGTAGTCACTCACTGCTGCTCCAGTCCCTCGCTGGCAGCTTTCTGACCTCGGAGGTCAGGGCTGCATTGCATACATTTTTACGCATTCCAGCTAGTGCAGGAACAAAAATGTATGCGTTGCACCACTAACGCGTAAAAATGTATATGTTAATGTTCCTGCACTAGCGGGAATGCGTAAAAATGTACGCAATGCGGCCCTGACCTCCGAGGTCAGAAAGCTGCCAGCGGGGGACTGGAGCAGCAGTGAGTGACTATGAGGGCACAGGATGGCTACATGGGGCTGGTAGAAGCCCCAGGTAAGTTAAACTCATTTTTTTTTTTTGCTTGGACCTTCCCTTTAAGAGATGAAGCCTGCGTCGTACAACAACCTTCTTGTCTTTTAGATCTCAACCCATCAAGAAACCATGACTAGAGGCAAGTAGCCATGGACTTCAAGGAAGCTTCAAGCCTGGAAGCTTCCAAATCTCACACACCGCTATCCCTGTGTGAATCCTGCATTAAAGGGCAACTGAAGTGAGAGGTATATGGAGGCTGCCTTATTTATTTCCTTTTAAACAATACTAGTTTCCTGGCCAGTCTGCTGGTCCTCAGCCTCTAATACGTATAGCCATAGACCCTGAACAAGCATGCAGCAGATCAGGTGTTTCTAACATTATTGTCAGATCTGACAAGATCAGCTGCATGCGTGTTTCTGGTGTGATCCACACACTACTGCAGCCAAATAGAACAGCAGGGCTGGTAGGCAACTGATATTGTTTAAAAGGAAATACATATGTCAGCCTCCATATACTTCTCACTTCAGTTGTCCTTTAAGCACAGGAGCTTATCTCACTTCAGAAAGTACCAGGCTGAAGCAGGAGGATGAATGACGTTTTCCTCCCTAATGGCAGAAGCTTGGAAAATGTGTGTGATACATGCGAGATCACGAGCAAAACACAGACACTGCTGTATGTGTGTAGTAGCTATGGATTCATTAGGATGCACCGACACAGGAAAATGCAGCATGCTGAGGTGAAATCAATCAATGTGATCTATAGCTAGTCACAGCTAAAGAACATATAAACAGAGGCGTATCTAGAGGGGTACAGGCATGACTTGTGCCATGGGAGCCACAGCAACATGAGGCGCCATGCCCCATGCCTTAGACTGATCTCAGAACAGATTCATTGTTATCTGGGGAACATGGCTACTTCATTTATGTATGTAGTACTCACTTGGCTCAGTGTTAAAATAGAGATTTTTCCCAAAAAGTAACTTCAGCAATATCCCGAGCCAAAAAACACAGGCAACCATAGCACATGTACGTGAGAAAGGATTCTATTTTTAGAGTGGAAGGGGGCACAATTTCAGTGTTTGCCATAGGCTCTATATTACCCAGATGCCCCTGCATATAAAGACATCATCGCTTTCAATGGAAAGCTGGAAAATTCAAGGATTATTATTATTATGTTGGACTTCAAGCAATGTAGGGTGCACTCACTGACAAAGAACACAAAACATTCTGTGCAGGAACTTTTATAGATCAGTCGGCAAAACATTGCACAGAACCTGAGAAGTCACATTTTACAGAAAGTTGTATATTGGGGGGGGGGGGGGGGGGGGTGTTTCTAATGGTTCACAGTCTCAGTTTCCTTCCCATCCCTCTCCAATTTCTTCAGAGATGAGGAGGTGGCTAGGAAAGAAGGACAATGTTTTATTGAGCTATGGTATGAGAACACAATCAAAACGTCTAACTTTGCAGGGCTGTGGAGTAGGTACAAAAATTATCGGACTCTTACTCCGACTCCTCAGTTTATGAAACCACCGACTCAGAGTGCCTATAATTGTTACGACTCAACTTCACAGCCCTTGCAGGGCGATGGAATGGGTAAAAAAAAAAAAAAAAAAAAAAAAACTTCTTCAAAAAATCATCTCCAGAATCATCTCAAAATCAGACTCCAACTCTGACTCAAAGTACCCAAAATTGCTCCAACTCAAATTATTATGACCACTTCCTACCTTGGACATCAGAGGCGCACAGTCAATGAATGCATGCATGTGTTAAGTACAAACTTTCTGAGTATATACGGTGGGATGTCAACATGTTGCCAATATAACATCCACGGCTGTCATGAGGAAAATGCGCCATTTATAAGACACTGAAATAGACACGATCATTGGCTACCAGGACAATAGTTGCAACATTTTGGAAATGGCGGAGTTTGCAAACTGTTCACTGGTTGCTGTAAAAGGACAATGAGAAGCTTTTTGAGGACATGATGTGGTAGCACGAGCCCCTGATGTGAGTGGTTACCATCCGCTGCACAGGTTGGGGCTGGCAAATTAGCACACTACTATGAACCAACTCACTGTTCTAATGAACCAGGAGGCTTCCAAAGGTGTGACAAAAATAACTGTGTAGTGAACCCTGTTGGGATTGGGGCACTGGAGCAAACAATTGGTGACTGTACACTCGCTCATGAGGGTTCGTTTAAAAAATGGCTGCAAGAGTACTGACATTGAATTAGCAGAGGGTTGCCTCCTGAGTAAAGTCATGCTTTAAAGAGAAACTCCAACCTAGAATTGAACTTTATCCCAATCAGTAGCTGATACCCCCTTTTACATGAGAAATATAATGATTTTCACAAACAGACCATCAAGGGGCGCTGTATGACTGATTTTGTGCTGAAACCCCTCCCACAAGAAGCTGAGTACCGCGGTACTCTGGGCAAACTGCCACAATGTAACAATGTTCACAGACAGGAATTAGCTGTTTACAGCTGTCTCTAACAGCCAAAACAGCTAGGAGCAGCTACATAACCTGCCCACAGTAAAAATGTCACCATGTAATAAATGTCAGAATGTGAATCTGGGAGAGGAAAGATTTTACAATGAGCAAACACTGACTAAATCATTTATACATAATTATGGTAAAAAATGAAGCACTTTTTTTTACTACATTATTTTCACTGGAGTTCCTCTTTAAGCTAAATTACCTGACCTCCAAATTCCCCAGATCTTATCCCAATCAAATATATTTTAAACCACGCACTGCAGTCTGCAAGGTCTAGATCAATCCAGCAAACATTCAGCATCTTACCAAGTCACACCCACAGCGCCTGGTTACTGTCCATGCTGCCAGGTGCAGTTATTCTGCATATTAACAGGTGGTCATATTAATGCATCTCGGCTGTGTATGAACATAAACGGGACAAAGTAGTAATGCCTCCTCTATTTAGGCAACATTTATTTTGACGATGTAATTTCATGCTAAATTAGGAAGTGTGTAACGCTACCTGTTCCTGATTTCTCCTGTCATTGAATATTACTCACACTGAATAGTGTCTGATTTAAAAAAAAATGCATTAATGGACAAGGGGGATCTGACAGAAAGCACAACTATGTGCTGAAGCGCTGCTTAATTAAAGTGCACCTGACATTTTCCACTGTACAGAAGGAAAACATAGAAATGCACACTGTATGTATTTAGCGGGTTTAGCCTTTCTAATTCCCCATCATCTGTGATTAAGCACAAGTTGTATTTTTAACCCTCAGCTGTGTCAGCTGACTGCCATGGCAGAGAGCTAATAGTTAATCACTGGATGTTAACAATATGTCTGCTTCCATGAAAAAAGGATGTAGACAAACTGCAGATTTATTGCAGAAATGTTTTTCTTTGAAGAGACTCTGAAGTCTCAAAAAAAACCAACACATTTTTACTTAACTAACTTGATAAGCACTAATGCCCTACCTAAACCGCTGCATCCCCACGGCTGAAATCACTATTAAACCCCCCAAATCCCAGGGCAAAAATCCATGACTTTCTTGGTTGTGGATTCTGCTGCTGGGGGAGGCAGAGCTTCGGGCTGCAGCTCTGTCTCCATTCTCGTCAATCAGCGCTGATTGCCGCCTCTCCCCGCCCCTCTCAGTGAAAGAAGACTGATAGGGGCGGGGAGAGGCGGAGATCAGCGCCTATTGATGGGAGTAGAGGCAGAGCTACTGGCTAAAGCTCTGCCTGTACAGGAAGCGTTGCGCAAATCTCCCCCCAGGGATTCCGGGGGGGGGGGTTTAATAGTGATTTCAGCCGCGGGATGCAGCGTTTTAGGTAGGGTATTAGTGCTTATCAAGTTAGTTAAGTAAAAACTTTTTTTTTTTTTTTTTTGAGACTTCAGAGTCTCTTTAAAGGTTATTATGCTGTCGTTTATCTTTTAGAGCAGATAGGAACTTCTGAGTTCAGGTCCACCTCAATTTAAAGCAAGCCTGTGTCATACCTGCCAGTATCTATCAAGGGTGATACTGCGCCGTTTTCAGCTTCACCCGCCTGCATATAAAGTGTATTTTGAAAAATAGGCTTTACCACGCTGTATTCCCCAACGTGCCCTCACAGGAAAATACACCAGCTCTGCATGGGGCACAAGTTGGCAGACGGTCAACTTTAATTTCATAATTTAAAGTAAACTTCTGTAGGTGGAAGTCTCTGAATGGTCCAGAGGCTGCTTCAATCCTTGGCGACCCCTCAGTTGCCAGCCGGGACCCTCCTCATCTTCACGGCCCCTCCTCCCACACCTGCGCAATAGCACGGAGTCACTCGTGCACAGAGAAGAACAAGGTGTACTTGAGCAGCTCTGTGCTGCTGTATGCAGCTGTGTTCATACACTGAAGGGAGCACTGACCACGAAAGCCTCTGGACCATACAGATGCTTCCCCCAACTGAGATAAGGAACATTAAAAAAAACGCTGTAAGCATGTTTATGCTGAAATTGGAATCAGAATTAGGGGATTCAAAGGATGTTGGCTGAGGAATGGCAGGAGGACTAAAAAAAAAACATATTAAAAGTGTCCATAAACTTAGCTACAGTAAAAGCAAAATATAAGGTAATGATGGGATGGTACTGGGTGCCTGCCAGGTTAGCATACTTTGCACAGATGCCTGTTTCAGAGTATTTGGACTCTGAGCATGCCCCTAACTGTTCAGGTTCTGGTCCAAGATTTTTGGATTGATCCACTCTTTGATAAGCACTAACATACCCGCTTGAGGTGGATCTATGGGATAGCGCTTGAACCAGTAATAAGGAATACCAAAGATAGCTCCTGGTGACCCAGAACCAATGGGAAAGCATAGGGGGCTAAAAGAGACCGAAAGCCCTCCTACACCTAAGCAGCTTTAGTGATGGTAGCTGGGATAGTCCCGTTGTGACACTAGAAAACCACTGCTGATGTCCAAAGTTACATTCCCTTTTTAATGTGTAAGTTTACCGATGCTTAAAATCAGACCAGTAAGAAACTTTCACACACCTACAGCATTCAAACTGAAGACACAACTAAAATACTAATTTAGGCCCTAATTGATGCATCATCGAAACTTCTGCCGATATTCACTGGGCTGTCCTAATCTGTGCGTCTGTCAGTCATCCATCTTCCCACCACTTCTGCTCCTGGCTGTCAGTCTATATATTGACTTCCCATCTTGTACAGAATTCAATACTAAGCTTTCCCTCTAACACTGATGCGGTTATCATTAAGCCTCTTACATTTTAAATGTCGGCAGTCCTAGACATGCATTTCATTACAAACCTGTTCCTCTTTGGGGGCCGAATCCCCCCGTCCCGGACTTTCCTCCTCGGTTGTGTCTCTCTGAGGCTTTATGTATAGCTATTGGCGACCTAATGTGTTATTTTACTACTGGGAGTGGGAAAACTTTATGTGCAAGAACTAAATAATTTCATTACTGTACTTTCTTTTAAAAGTAGCAAGTTCTTCTTGCTGATGGAGATCATTCTAGTCAGGTAATGTATAAAAAATAGGTTTTTACTAAAGATTTCTTGGTTTAATTTTGGTGAGAGTTTCCCACACTTTTAGTAATTAAAAATTGCAACTTTTATGTCCCTTTTTACACTTGCAGGTTAAACTTGCCCTATTTTACCGCAAGGGGCCGCAAAAACAGTAAAAGTCTATGGAGATTTTTATACCAATTGTGGTCTGCTGCGTTGCGCTGGAAGTATCCAATCTAACTAAAGGGCTTCAGAGTGTTACCCCAAGCACCGCACTTAACGCAGAGTGCTTGGGGCAATGGAAATCTATGGACAACACGGTAAGAGTAAACGCCAAAGCACGGTGGGGCGCACATGCGCGGATTGACGGGAATCCCAGAGAGATACTTTGTGCTCAGCAGGGAGAACATACTGAGCGGGGGGCGTTGCTATGCATATGTCGGAGCACGCTGCCACAAGGTCATATGATTGTCGTTTTTTGCTTTGCCGTGGGATGCAGCAGGAGCATCGCTTCGCACCAAACCTGCGCAGGACTCTCCCGGCAACGAGAGGGTGAACGAGGACGCGTGCAGCCAGGGCCTCGCTGGCACAGTGGCCATCAACTTGCAAGTCAGCGGTAACAAAACCTAGCCGCGGCAGGGGACCGGAGGATCGTTCCAGGATGGTGCAGGTGCAGGGTGTCTGCAGGAGGCTGGCAGAAGCCCCAGGAAAGTAAAACTTTTTATAAAATAATTTCAGGTTTCTTTTAAGTTTACAGTTTTATCTACAGATTGCTAAGTTTACATATGAATAGTTTTACAAACACCTGTAAACTACATACATCATGAAGCCAGGGAACAGCGAGTGGCTAAAGTAGAAACACCAGACATTTAGCCACTCTTAACACTGCTCCTCAATGCAGAAAACCATCTGACAGTTAGTACACATTGGGCATTTGAGAGCCTTTTTACATTATGTCGTTACACTAAAGTTGTGATAAGCAACTTTACCGCAAGAGGCTGCCATGTAAGTCAATCAAAGTCTATGGAGACTTTCATACTTTTACGATGTGTCAAGCTGCGCTGGAAGTAGTTAACTCTCCACAATCCCGTGGCAAAGTCATCCATGGGTTACCGCATGATTCGTGCCTACCGCATGGATTATGCAGTAATGCAAGTCTATGTCGATGCAGTAAGTGTAAATGATGTGTGGTGCGAAGTGGCACATATGCGCGGACCAACGGGAATCCCGGTGACGTACTTCCTGTCCGTCAGAGAGTACATCACTGAATGGGGGCGGGCCTATGCATATGACCTTGTCACACTCTGCCACAAGGTCATTTAAAATATTGTTCCATGCTGTGATCCCATGGCAGGCTGACACACCATGGGATCACCAGACATGTGTAAAAGCAGCCTGAGGGTAGTTATCATGGCAAAAACACTCCATGTAGCATTTTTTAAAATGCCCTAAACTGGGCCACCTCGTTACCACTCACATGTGGATGGGATAGGAGGTTTTACTGGTTTACCACCCTAAAAAACGCAAATCCAATTTAGCCAGTAGGCCCATGATGAGAAAATAGGTTGATCTTTTGTAACGGTCATCTGGAATAATTTCTGCATATCCACCCTGCCTTAATCTGTTTTAGTTGCAGCAACGCACACACCCTGTGCTGCAGGGACATATACCTATGTCATGTCACCACTGTGCCCATGCTGAGATCTCCAAAGCTTCCACAATAGCCAATCAGAGGAGCTCCATAAATGAAGCTCTCTGATTGGCTACCAACCATGAACATGTGACCAGTGGAAAATATAAAAAGGCTAAGTGAGCCTGCCTTGTCTCAGTGCATCTACCTCTGTCTCCTTCACTACCTAGCTGGTGAAACCTACTTTGCTCACCCCATCACCCTGTTCATCACTTCTCCTTGCACCATCACTATTTTAACTGCTTTCCCTGTCCCATTGGCTGGCTCTAGACAGAGTGGCTGCAGTGTCACTATCTGGCAGTACACCCTACTCACCTACCATTTGCAAAAGCCACCCTTCTTAACTCCCCTTCCTCAAAGAGAAACCGTAACCAAGAATTGAAATTCATCACAATCAGCAGCTGATACCCCCTTTCCCATGAGAAATCTAATCCTTTTCTCTAACAAATCATCAGGGGGCTCTGTATGGCTGATTTTGTGGTAAAACTTCTCCCACAGTGTGATGTCAGCACCTCACAGCACTGAGGTACGGACATCACACTGTGGGAGCCTTGTTGCATTGTAGGAAATAACAGCTGTTTCCAACTGCCACAAATGCAAGCAGCATCTCCTTCCAGTGACACCACCTGCCAGCAGTAAAAATGTCACCATGTGATAAATGTCAGAATGTAAATCAGGGAGAGGAAAGATTTTACAACAAGCATACACTGACTACATCAATTATACATAATTATTGTACAAATTAAGCATTTTTTTATTACATTATTTTCTCTAGTCTCCCACTTGACTGACCTGCACAATATGGATTACTACAGGAGGGCTAACCCAGATATTCAGTGAAACAGTTGCGGTTTCTCCCTACACAGCCTTGCAGTGCCTGATACTATCATAAAAAAGGTCATAAGAATAACATAAGGGCCACTCCTGTCCTGTGCCCACCAATTTCTTCTTTCTGTGTGGTTCTCACAATTTTGAATTGAGTTATCTTTCTCCAATCATGTGATCCTGCGATTTACAACATCCCTCACAGAGGCATAAATATATCAAAAATGTTTATACTTGTCTTTGAGTTACAGCCTTGTCCTGTCTGCCGCCGCGCTATACTGTTATGTTCCTTTTCTTTTATATACTTTTAATTTATGGAAATCGCATAAAGGGAATCCATGACATTTTTTAAACTAAAAAACAGATACATACCCGGGGAGGGGGAAGCCTCTAGATCCTAATGAGGATTCCCCCTCCTCCTCAGCCAGCCTGATCCAGCCCTGGGACTCCTGAACTGTGTGGTAGAGTGGACCCGATCAGGCTCAGCTATTTCCACCAGAGCCCGAGCAGGAAGCAGCTACTACATGTGCATGCAGTGCAGACACGCCCTTGTTGACTGATTCTTGGGTGGAATGAGGCTGAACAGGAGGACAAGGGAAGCCTTTTTAGGTTCCAGAGGCTTACCCTACCTGAGGTAAGTAGCCCCTTATGGGCATTTTTTTCACTTCAGGCTCTCTAAAAAGAATTGGGGGAGGAAGGGTGTGAAAAAAAATAATTTATGCAAAACCAGATGCATTTTAACAGAGTGTTGTTTGACAGTGGAAGTGTTAGTGAAGCATATTGAGTCAGCACTTCTCTACATCCACCCGTCACCAAACTTTTTTCCCCACCCAACTAGCTTGTGGTCCTGCAATATAGGAGGCAAGTTGCATGGACAAAACAAGCATGCTTACAGAACATAACCTAGGTGTACATTTGTTATAATCTTTATTTAGCACCCTAAAAAAAAAAAAAAATCTACTGTAGTCACATCCACTCTTACTCTTTCTTTAGTGCCTGGATTTTTCAAAATGCAAAAAAGGGTCCTACTAGTCAAAGCCCAATCAATATGTACAATTAAAAGTATGGTAACTTTATTAATAAAAAAACTACAAACAAAAGTATCTTGTTAAACAGATGGTAGTGGTTGTGGTTCTACAGTAACACGCAGCGTGGCTAGACCATTTCTCAGTGAGGCCCAGGGGGGTTTCTTGGTTATCCTCCGCCACTTGGATTTTTCTCCTTATTAACCACTTGCCGACCGCCCCCAGTCGATGGGCGGCGGCAAAGACTGGGCCCAAACGACCGCAATACGCCCATCGGCGGGGGCGGCATCAGCGGTGGCTGTGCGGCGATCGCGTCATCAATGACGCGATCGCCGCCGGCAATAGGCTCCGCCCACCCTGCACGGAAACCCGCCGGCCAATTAGCAGCGCCGGCGGGTTTCAAATGCGGCGATCCGGCCAATCAGGAGAGTATAATACACTTTGTTATTGTAACAAAGTGTATTATACTGGCTGCCTCCTCCGCTGATGGTCACTCGTCGTGCGACCATCAGAGAGGACAGGCAGCCCAGTAAGTGAAGCACACACACACACTTTGACCCACACAGACCACCCGATCGCCCACCCCAGCCCTCAGAACCCCCCCTGACCACCCCAGCACACCACTGCTAGCACCCCACCACCCACCTAAGAACCCATCAATCACTCCCTGTCACTATCTAGGGACGCTATCCCCTAGGTTAGGTCCCTAACTGCCCCCTAGGGTCCCCTGATCACCCCCCCTACCCTCAGATTCCCCCCCAGACCCCCCTCCCAGACCACCCCCTTGTATACTGTATACAGCTATATAGCTGCCTTACCCACTGATCACCTGTCTATCACCCATCTATCACCTGTCTATCACCCCTTGTCACCACCACCCATCAGCGCAGACCCTAAACTGTCCCTTGGGGGCACCTGATCACCCACCCAGACCCTCAGATTGCCCTCAGACCCCCCCTCCTGATAGCCTCCCCAGTGCATTGTTTACATCTATTCTCCCCTGTAATCACTCACTGATCTCCCATCGGTCAACCCGTGTCTGCCACCCATCAGATCAGGACCCAATCTGCCCCGTGCGGGCACCTAATCAACCCCCCATAACCCTCAGATCGCCCTCAGAAACCCCCCCCCCCCCCCCCAATCACCTTCCCAGTGCATTGTAGTTGATTGTGCTGTAATTGTATTTCATTGTGCTGACATTCAGTTTGATTGTGCTGTAATTGTATTTGATTGTCCCGTGATTGGCTTTGATTGTCCCGTGATTGCCCTGTGATTGGCTTTGATTGTCCCGTGATCGGCTTTGATTGTGCCGTGATTGGTTTGATTGGCCTGTGATTGGCCTGTGATCGGCTTTGATTGTGCAGTGATTGGTTTGATTGCCCTGTGATTGGCTTTGATTGGCCTGTGATTGGCTTTGATTGTGCCGTGATTGGTTTGATTGCCCTGTGATTGGCTTTGATTGTCCCGTGATTGGCTTCGATTGTCCCGTGAATTGAGTGCCCTGTGATTGGCCTGCGATTGCCTTTGATTGTCTTGTGATTGTTTCTGATTGCCTCTGATTCCCCACTCGCCACCACCCCCCTGTCACTATCCTAGTGATCTAAAAACAGTGATCAGTGAAAACTGTCACTTTTTTAGTATCACTAGTGTTAGCAGTTAGGCCAGTTAGCTAGGCCCCTTTGTGTCAGTTAGTGCTCAGCCCACTGCACCACAGTCACTAATTAGCGTCATCACTGTCGCTAATCAACATTGGTACTATATAGTATCTGTAAGTGATCATTACTGATCGCAGTCAGATCTATTAGGGTCACTAGGATCCACACAAAAAACGCAGTGTTTGCCCGATCAGGCCTGATCGTTCGCCTGCACTTGCGTTCAGCCCGCCCCACCGCAGTGACAGAATTTTTTTTCTGATCACTGCAAAAAACACTGTACAATAGCTGTGGCACTGTAAACCTCAGTTTTGATTTAATTTTTTATCAAAACTCAGTGACCACAGCTTTCTACCTCTCAAATACTCCCTTTTGCTAGGTAGGTGCTCTTTTTTTCTGGGTAGTCTCAGAGGAATACCCCCTAAATTTAGCAGACCACCATGGCAAGAAAGGGGTATTCCGATGATGAGGTTCTCAGGTACATGGCCCAGTCGGATGAGGACGATTGGGACGCCTCATTCGACGAATCTTCCGGGTCAGAGTTTGAACCTGAATTGAGCAGTGGCTCACTGACCGATAGTGATGACGAGGTTGAGGTCCCGGCTAAAGCCAGGCGTACCCCATGTTGTTGGACCGCAGGTGGCGCAGGATCGGCCTCAAGGGCAGCAGAGTGGTGTTCGTGCTGGTCTGAGATTTCATGGTGGGGCAGGCACCAGCAGCACAACATCTCCTGGACCTAGCACCAGTACTTCCGTAGACCCTGGTGAAGTGGCGAGCACCAGCATGGAAGTTGAAACTGGTTCGGTGGCACGTGCAGTAAGATCCCAGTCGCAGCCACCAAGAAGACGGGCCCGTACTACCCCTAGTTTACCAGAGGTGCTGGCAAACCCAAATTGGCAATCCCCTGATTCCGCCGCACCCGTACTTCCCCCTTTCACCGCCCAGTCTGGAGTCCAGGTGGAGACAGATAATCTAGGATCGGCCCTAGACTTTTTCTATCTGTTCTTCACCCAGGATCTCTTAGACTTAATTGTGGCAGAGACCAACCGTAAGGCCACACAATATATAACCGCCAATCCGGAAAAGTTCCTTGCCCAGCCTTTTCGGTGGAAACCAGTCCAAGTTTCCGAAATGAAAAATTTTTTGTGCCTTCTCCTTCACACGGGACTAGTAAAGCAGAATGTGTTGCGGTCTTATTGGTCTACGGACCCAGCATATCATGTTCCCCTGTACTCTGCTGCCATGTCCAGGACACGATTTGAGAACATCCTGCGCTTCCTGCACTTCAATAACAACGAAACCTGTCATCGAAGTGACCACTCTGCTTTTGACCGGCTCCACAAAATTCGACCCCTCATAGACCACCTGTCATCCAGATTTGCAGATGCTTATACCCCTGACCAGGACATATGCGTAGACGAGTCCCTCATACGCTTTACCGGGCGCCTTCGCATCAAACAGTACATCCCAAGCAAGCGCGCCCGGTATGGGGTGAAACTTTATAAGCTCTGTGAAAGGGCCACAGGCTATACATCTTATTTTAGGGTCTATGAGGGAAAAGACTCAAAATTGGAGCCGGTCGGATGCCCTGACTACCTGGGGAGCAGTGGAAAGGTTGTGTGGGACTTGGTGTCACCCTTGTTCCAGAAAGGGTACCATCTTTTTGTGGACAATTATTACACAAGTGTGGCCCTCTTTCAGCACTTAAAAATAGAAAAAATCCGATGCTGTGGCACCGTGCGGCCTAGTCGCCGGGGCTTCCCCCAACGGCTCATTACCACCAGACTTGATCGGGGGCAGAGGGCCGCCTTGTGTGCTGACGACCTGCTCGCGGTGAAATGGAAGGACAAGAGGGAGGTTTACTTCCTGTCCACCATTCACGCAGACACGACAGTTGAAATTCAACGACGAACTCAGGTCATTGAAAAACCCCTTGTCGTCCATGAGTATAATACTAACATGGGAGGGGTGGATTTCAATGACCAGAGGATAGCGCCCTATTTAGTTGCCCGAAAAACAAGACGCTGGTATAAAAAAAGTGTCTTTTTACCTCATTCAATTGGCAATTTACAACAGCTTTGTTCTCTACAGTAAGGCTGGGAGAACTGGATCGTTTATTCAATTTAATAAACAGATCGTGATGGAACTCCTGTATCCAGGAGGTGCCGTGGCCCAACCCCAAGATGCAACTAGCCGGCTGCATGGAAGGCATTACGCCTATCCAATTCCGAGTACCCCAGGTCAACGAATCCGAAGAAAACGCTGTCGTGTCTGCAGCAGGGCTGGAATAAGGCGTGACACCACTGTTTATTGTCCCACCTGTCCTGACCAGCCTGGCCTATGCCTAGGGGAGTGTTTTGAGAGGTACCACGAGCAGGTACACTATTAGAGTGTAGGGAACTCCACACACAGCGGTAGGCACACAAGGGTCTCTCAGTGCTATTTCACACTGCTGCGATGCGTTAGGGCAAAATGCCTAGCAAAAGTCACACTTTGCGGTCCCCCCCTACGCCGGAAGTGCTTGGCTTAACGCTAGTGCATGCCTACGTTACTGCGTGGCTTCTGTGGCAATATCGATCGGCCCGGAAGTCATGTTGGTCTATGGCGACGCAGTTCATTACTAGGCCGAATGCTACTCTTGTGGTATTGCCTGAAGGTCTGTTTTGGACGATACGGTGCGGCGGGCTCGACCCACCGGATATGTCAATATGCAGTGTGAAACCAAACATCGGGTTTCCAGAGACCCTAATACACAGGGCTGCCAGAAACCTCTCCTTTCACTTGGGACAAATTGCGTAATGTACTTCGCCACAACTCTGTGCGATTTGCACTTCACACATTGTTCCATGGGGGAGGAGAGGTTTGTCCTCGGGAGGTAAGTTAAAAAAAAACAAAAAAAAACAAAAAAACAGGTAAGCAAAGAAGTTAATGTTAGGTTTGCAATGTTAAGTTTTTTATTAAAAAAGTTCAACGTTTATTAATGTTAATGAAGTAATTGCTTTGCTGCTTGCTTGTTTTTTGGGTTTTTTTGTATTTTTTTTTCTCTTTTTCCATCCAATAACCTTCCAGGTGGACCGAGCGAACGACTAACCAGCTGCAGCACTGATGGTGCATCCTGACAGAACATTGCGCGTCTGTCAGCTTACACACAAGTCGGTGCATGCAGTGCTGCAGGACGAGATTTCTCCTCCGCAGTCAAAAAGATACGTTTGCCGAGGCATATGGGCCGAGGAGTGGTGTTGGGGTTTCATATGCTTTGGCAAACACTTTGTATCAAAAAAGAACTCTGGCAATGATTTGTTCATTCACATCGATCGGTGTGAATGGATAAATCAGGTTTGCCAGGGCATACGAGCTGGTGGGTTTGGATTTTTGGGGTGGCAGCTCCTATGTCCTGGCAGACGCCTTCCCCTCCTTTTTGTATTGTTTTGTCTTTTTTCTTCTCTCTTTTTTCTATCCAGACCGACCAATCAGCTGCAGCACTGATGGTGCATCCTGACAGAACATTGCGCGTCTGTCAGCTTACACACAAGTCGGTGCATGTAGCGCTGCAGGACGAGATTTCTCCTCCGCAGTCAAAAGGATACGTTTGCCGAGCCATATGGGCCGAGGAGTGGTGTTGGGGTTTCATATGCTTTGGCAAACACTTTGTATCAAAAAAAGAACTCTGGCAATGATTTGTTCATCCACATCGATCGGTGTGAATGGATAAATCAGGTTTGCCAGGGCATACGAGCTGGTGGGTTTGGATTTTTGGGGCGGCAGCTCCTATGTCCTGGCAGACGCCTTCCCCTCTTTATTTTTTTCAAATTTTTTTGGCAGATATTTTTTCATCCACATTGATTGATTGATTGTTTGACGTTCATTTTTCCTTTCAGCCCAGAGTGCATTACCCTTATGCCCAATAAGGCGTATAGCAGAAACTCCTAATACTGGCCATACATGTAATGATTGCAGAGACCCTAAAATGCCAGGACAGACCCCACGAATGATGCCATTTTGGAAAGAGGACACCCCAAAGTATTCCGTTAGGTGCATGGTGAGTTCATAGAATATTTTATTTTTTGTCACAAGTTAGCAGAAATTGTGTTTTTTTTTTTTACACAAAATGTCATTTTCCGTCAACTTGTGACAAAAAATAAAATTTTCTATGAACTCACCATGGCCCTCATGGAATACCTTAGCGTGTATTCTTTCCAAAATTGGGTCATTTGTGGGGTTTGTTAACTGTTCTGGCAAGTGGGGGGGGGGGGGGTGCTAAATTGTAAGCATCCCTGTAAAGCCTGAAGGTGCTCATTGGACTTTGGGCCCCTTAGCGCAGTTAGGGTGCACAAAAGTGCCACACGTGGTACCACCGTACTCAGGAGAAGTAGTTTAATGTGTTTTGGGGTGTATTTTTACACATACCCATGCTGGGTGGGAGAAATATCTCTGTAAATGACAATCTTTTGCTTTTTTTACACACAATTGTCCATTTACAGAGATATTTCTCCCACCCAGCATGGGTATGTGTAAAAATACACCCCAAAACACATTATACTACTTCTCCTGAGTACGGCGATACCACATGTGTGGCACTTTTTTGCACCCTAACTGCGCTAAGAGGCCCAAAGTCCAATAAGTACCTTTAGGATTTCACAGGTCATTTTGAGAAATTTTATTTCAAGACTACTCCTCACGGTTTAGGGCCCCTAAAATGCCAGGACAGTATAGGAACCCCACAAATGACCCCATTTTAGAAAGAAGACACCCCAAGGTATTCCGTTAGGAGTACGGTGAGTTCATAGAAGATTTTATTTTTTGTCACAAGTTAGCGGAAAATGACACTTTGTGAAAAAAACTAATAAAAAGCAATTTCCGCTAACTTGTGACAAAAAATAAAATCTTCTATGAACTCACCGTACTCCTAACGGAATACCTTGGGGTGTCTTCTTTCTAAAATGGGGTCATTTGTGGGGTTCCTATACTGTCCTGGCATTTTAGGGGCCCTAAACCGTGAGGAGTAGTCTTGAAATGAAATTTCTCAAAATGACCCGTGAAATCCTAAAGGTACTCATTGGACTTTGGGCCCCTTAGCGCAGTTAGGGTGCAAAAAAGTGCCACACATGTGGTATTGCCGTACTCAGGAGAAGTAGTATAATGTGTTTTGGGGTGTATTTGTACACATACCCATGCTGAGTGGGAGAAAGCTCTCTGTAAATGGACAATTGTGTGTAAAAAAAATCAAAAATGTGTCATTTACAGAGATATTTCTACCACCCAGCATGGGTATGTGTAAAAATACACCCCAAAACACATTATACTACTTCTCCTGAGTACGTCAATACCACATGTGTGACCCCTTTTTGCAGCCTAGGTGCACTAAGGGGCCCAACGTCCAATGAGCACCTTTAGGCTTTACAGGGGTGCTTACAATTTAGCACCCCCCAAAATGCCAGGACAGTAAATACACCCCACAAATGACCCCATTTTGGAAAGTAGACACTTCAAGGTATTCAGAGAGGGCTATGGTGAGTCCGTGGCAGATTTAATTTTTTTTTGTCACAAGTTAGCAGAAATTGAATTTTTTATTTTTTATTTTTTTTTTGTCTCAAAGTGTCATTTTCCGCTAACTTGTGACAAAAAATGCAATCTTCTATGAACTCACCATGCCTCTCAGTGAATACTTTGGGATGTCTTCTTTCCAAAATGGGGTAATTTGGGGGGTATTTATACTATCCTGGAATTTTAGCACCTCATGAAACATGACAGGTGGGCGGAAAAGTCAGAGATGCTGGAAAATGGGAAAATTCACTTTTGGCACCATAGTTTGTAAACGCTATAACTTTTACCCAATCCAATAAATATACACTGAATGGGTTTTTTTTAATCAAACATGTTTGTCCACATTTTTCGTGCTGCATGTATACAGAAATTTTACTTTATTTGAAAAATGTCAGCACAGAAAGTTAAAAAAATCATTTTTTTGCCAAAATTCATGTCTTTTTTGATGAATATAATAAAAACTAAAACTCGCAGCAGCAATCAAATAGCAGCAAAAGAAAGCTGTATTAGTGACAAGAAAAGGAGGTAAAAATTCCTTTAGGTGGTAGGTTGTATGACCGAGCAATAAACCGTGAAAGCTGCAGTGGTCTGAATGGAGAAAAAGGCTCTGGTCCTTAAGGGGCGAAAAGACTGTGGTCCTCAAGTGGTTAATCATCATGATTTGAAACACACTTTTAAAAATGCCTGACCAAAGGAAAGCTTGATCTGTCCCAAAAAAGACACTGCAGCATTTGTGTTAATGCTTTCTAATCTCGATCACGTACCCGCCAGCAATGAATTTTTGTGTGTGCTGGAGGGGGGGGGGGGGGGGGGCGCTAGAGACATGGATAATCGCAAATCGCAGTGGTGGCAGGGAAAGGGGGTGGGGTCAGCACCAGTTTACGCTCCGCCCCACTTGCATGGACACTGGCGTAATGTCATTATTATACAGCGTTGCGTGGTGCTAGTTGGGATTAAGGTATCTGACTTTGATCCCCATAGTGGGATGCCATGCCAAAACAGATCCGGCAGTGGCCCCCCTACTGCAAGCCCATATATACGGCCACATAATATTTATATCATGTGGTGCAGCGGCAAAGGATGGGGCCAGTGGCGATCAGAGTGTCAAACTTAGTCCAACACTTTGATTTGAAGAGGATGACGCTGTGGTGGATTTTATCAGGCAACAGTGCCATCTAACTGAGCCAGTTTTTGGGCCTATGTCCAATATTGGATCTACAGAGGAAAAGGCCAGTGGCAGACATATATCTGACATAGGATTGAGAAAGGTTAATAACAAAGCAGTTATAAATGTAGTTCTAGTTCAATGTAAATACTGGATAGCGACAAAATATGTGTCCATCTCCCAGGTATGAAATAACCTCTGGCATAAAGGGTTAAAGGTATTCGGAATTAAGAAGAACTAAGGCTGTCATTTTCATACCTTTGAAAAAAAGATGCCAGTTGCCTTACGGTCCCGCTGATCTTTTGTCTTTTATGGTCTCAGACTTGAAACACGCATGCAGTCTGTGGAGTCAGAGCAGCAGACAGGCTTACCTGCTCTGGGTCCCGGGTTCATAAACCATAACAGTTAGTCATGTAGTATTTCAGTAAGCGTTAGTACCGTACGGTGCTACCCGGCAGGAAGTGTAGAATCAGGATGATACGATTCATTGGTTTATTGGGAAAACAAAAAGATTAAGCTTTCGATTTAAAACCTTAGAAGAGTTAGCAATGGCTTCTTCACAGTACTATTAAAATCAGATTTACTTTAAAGTAGAATGGCAAACAACGTTTTCAGCTTTGGAATGAGTGGAGAGAAGGAAAGAACTTTAGATTTGTTTGTTTTTTTTGCCTCTCATTTCCTGTCTTTGAATAATAGGCACACTCCATGCAGAGTAAAATAAAGAATTACAGCTGGACAAATTTCACAAAATAAACCCATGAGAGTCACTTCCCTCCACCAAAAATAAAATACAAAAACTTTAGTTGGAGTTACATTTTATGAGCACTGGAGTTAGTAATGCCATGCTGTGTCTGAAGCTAAAATAATGATCATGACTCAACTGTCCCTCTTTTGGGACCAAATCCCTCTGTCCCTCTTTCCTCCTTATGTGGGCCTTTTTCAGGACTGATGTAAAGATCTAAAGTGGGATGCGAAAGTTTGGGCAACCTTGTTAATCGTCATAATTTTCTTGTATAAATCGTTACACTTGAACAACAAAAACAAAAGACCGAGAGCCCAAATTGTGTAGTATCTTCAGATAATTAAAAATAATAATAAAAATAGTTATACTCACAAACATGGGTTGCCCCTAGGCAACCACTCCATATGCCAGTGGGGAGAATTAGAACCTGACCCCACTCAGGTATAAGATGTCGCTCTCTGTAGAAGGAAAACAGGAAAGATCCTTGCCACCATAGGTGGATCACTTTGTTTATGAGGATGCGAACCAGAGGTGCCAAAAGAGTAAAAGCATAACAAACATTAAAAAAGGGGGAGACTTTAGTCACGACTCACCACCCATAAAAAAACCAGGAACCAACATAAGACTCGATGTTCAGTAAGAACAAAAACAATTTATTAGTACTCCCAGGTGCTACGCGTTTCACGGGATTATCCCGCTTCCTCAGGCAATCAGACAGGAGTACAAGCTATAAAAAATACAGAATAATACAGTATATCAATAGAGGAACCCCGAATGCTTGTAGTTAAATCTGCAAAATCTAGCAAGGTGGCCGATGTTTTAACAAGGCAAAGTGCAAAGTATAGTGCAAACATGTATCATATCTATAAACTCAATTCATTAAAAAACCAGGGTCCATTAAGTATTTCCATAGCAGATGTGTTAAAATATAATAGGAGTCTACCAACGCTGTCACTTTGTTGTAAAAGTATATCAAAAAGAAAGTACAAAATGGTGAAGCAAACTGCCTGATAGATCAAATGTACAATGTAGTACTCATACATCATAAACTCGTAAGGTCTACCATGATTCTATGCGGAATAATGTGAAATGGAAAGGGAACTTACCAATTCGGGGTCTGGTATACACTCAGCGCCTCAATGCGGAATGGGGCGTACTGAGTCCTACATATAGGATGTATTCACGGAGAACGCCGTCTCCGCGTGGTGTTAGGTCACTTCCGGTATGCTGAACGGAAGTGACGTGTGGCGCGCATGCGTCAGAGGCCGTGGGCGCCATTATGGATACGGGTATGCAGTACTCGTAAACGGCGGGCGGGCGAATTACAGCTGGACAAATTTCACAAAATAAACCCATGAGGTCACTTCCCTCCACCAAAAATAAAATACAAAAACTTTAGTTGAAGTTACATTTTATGAGCACTGGAGTTAGTAATGCCATGCTGTGTCTGAAGCTAAAATAATGATCATGACTCAACTGTCCCTCTTTTGGGACCAAATCCCTCTGTCCCTCTTTCCTCCTTATGTGGGCCTTTTTCAGGACTGATGTAAAGATCTAAAGTGAGATGCGAAAGTTTGGGCAACCTTGTTAATCGTCATCATTTTCTTGTATAAATCGTTGGTTGTTACGATAAAAAAAAATTCAGTTTAATATATCATATAGGAGACACACACAGTGATATTTGAGAAGACACCCCCACAAGGCATCCACTGCCCGGGACCGCAACTCCCCCCCCCCCCCCCGGGAAGGGGGGAGTGAGAGAACATGGCTGGTACAACCCCCCCAAACCCTTCATTTCTTGGGGGTACAAGGAGGCCTACATGCGACACCCCTGTTGAGTTGCAAATTATATTACGTGGGCCAACTCCTGCAGGAACAGCAGGTAGATAGTTTTAGATTCTGCATATTCTGGTAGGCGAATGCAACATGCAAACGCTTTGCCATTTTAATTAGTCAATTGACTTGAGGCAGCCAGTCAGGAGTTGACTTGTCAGAGCACACATCCCTTTTTCTTGTGCAGCAGCTAAAATAAGACTGTGGCAGCATCAGCCACCGCAAGCTTGTTTAAAATATTATGTGCCATTTATTGCTTAGTGTTGATCTAGGCGGACCCCCACTAACACAGATACTGGTCTACTGTCTGCCTTCCTCTTTC